>NC_079374.1:3260211-3272711 GCF_021018895.1 Seriola aureovittata | reverse complement strand
TGTGTTCGGCTTCAGGACGAGAAGAGTTTCCATTTTTATTAGTTTTTTGTTTTTTACTGATAAACATATAAAAATGATGATGATGAAGTTTTTGCTGGTTCTTGTTCCAAACAATCATGTTCCCTCACATCTGGAGAAACACCTGTGTGGTTTTACTGAACATACTCACTGACTCCACCCACCTGCTCACTGACGATCAACAAACTTGAGTTTTAACAGGAAATGATAAAGTCAGGTTGAACGACACTGTGAGACACTTTGAATATGTTTTAACTTCTTCTAGAGCTGCAACAATTTACTGATTAATCAAATTAATCACAACTTTTTTAAATAACTGAATCATCGTTTTAGTCTGTTTTTAAGCAAAAGAGTCAAAAGGAGTTTTTGCAGTTTCTAGTTTCTTCTTCGTTTGTCTGTGATATTTCGATAGTAAATTGAATGTTGTTTGCGTTTTGGACTGAGGGTCAAATAAATCAGGACGTTTGGAGACGCCCCCTTTGGATTTGATGAATTCACTAAACTGATATCTTACAGAGAAAATGATTAATCATCAGATTGATCAGTAATGAAATAATCGCCCAACATGAAGCTCCAACAACAAACCGTGTCCCCAAACGTAACAAATCCATAATAATTGATCATTATCTCGACTACATATTCTTAGCACTCTGGGTGTAATGTCATTAAAAGTCAGAGGATGTAACTGCTGGGGTTGGAGGAGATAATTAAATCACACAAAACATTTGTTGATTAGTTTTAATGATGATTAAAAACCAGACTCTTGTGTTCGCAGTAGCGCCACATCAAAGTGAATGTAATGTAGTGTGTGATTTATGGTCTGTTGATATAAAAAACCTTCCTGCAGTGGAGCAGTGATGAGTGTGTTTATATGACATCACAGATCACCTGCTGACACAACACAACACGACCTGCCGCCGCCGCCGCCGCTGCTGCTGACCCGCCGCCACAGCATCTCCGGCCCGAGTGTGTCTGTGTGTCACTGTGTGTGTTTCAGTATGACACACTTCTGAACCCACCGGTCTACCGACCTCCTCCAGCTCCCCTCCCCTCGCCTCAGCTCCCCCCCCTCCCCTCCCACCCACCCCCCCCCGCTGTCCTAAATTCTGTTCAGGCAATAATAGACTGACATTCATCATAATCTGTTTCTTGCTGGCTGCGTTTCTCCCTCCCGCTCTCTTGTCTCGGTTTTACCACCCATCTATTCTCCACCATCAGTTTGTCCATCGCCACCTCCTCCCCTCTCCTTCTTGTCCCCCTTTCTCACCCCTCCCTCCCTCCCTCCCTCCCTCGGTGGATCAGAGCGACTCTTCACTTGTCAGACGTTGTGCTGGTTTGAGGTGCAGATCCCTGCAGCTTCTATCTGGGGAGATTAACTGAAAAGATGATTAACTCAGATCTTCTTGATTAGCATTGCAGCCTTTTAATGAAATCCAGTTGAGCACAAATTGCACCGTCATGCCTTTAAGTCCTCGGAGGAAAGTGCCGATAACGCGTTACGCCACAGTGCAAACCAGAACTTCCTGGATGAGCGTGCACGGGGTTTTTACACCTCGTCTGAGAACGTGTTGTCTCAGTAACACCAGGAAGGAACTTCTTCAAATTTGGCAGAAAAACTCACTTAGACTCAAGGAAGAACTGATTAGAATTTGGCAATCAGAGGTCAAAGGTCAAGGTCACTGTCACCTCACAAAAGACGTTTTTGTCCATAACTCACGAATTCATTCACTAATCATGTCTCAATTTAACATGAATGTCTATGAGGATAAAATCAAGTGATGACATTTTATACCCAAAAGGTCAAAGGTCAACTTCACTGCGACATCGTGGACATTCTGGCCATTATTCAACGCTGTAACGTAACAACCACGAGGTGGTGATTCTAGTTTTTAGTTGTTTTGGTTTCTCTCTGCTCTGATGATCTTTGTGCAGCAACAAAAGGCAGAAAGTTGAACATTAGTAACTAAATATTCAGATATTTCTGGCAGAAGTTGGAGAACAAAACATATTTAGTTTTCTTCTTGCTAACATGTTGGCCACATTGTGTTGTGTACGGTGGCCCTGAGAGGTCAAAGCTCTGCAACTTAAGAAAACACATGAAAACAGATAAAACACAAACAAATTCAGGAAACATCTTCATCAATTTGAAAAGACGTGCGCTGCAAATCCTCACAACACAACGGAAGTGTTTCCAGGGGAAACTAAAAAGTGATGAACCTGACTGGGACGCACTTGTTGTTCATCACTTTTTAGTTTCCCCTGGAAACACCTGCGTTGTGTTGTGAGTAATTATGAGTATGTATGTTTTCTGAAATGGTTTGTGTTTCGTCTACTTGCGTGTGTTTTCTCTGTCTCAAACACATCATCTTCCACAGACACGTCCAAGATACCCAGCATGCATTGCGTCCAAGAGAGACGTCTCCACCTCCACGAGATAAAGACTTTGTCTGTGGTGCTGAGGAGTCTCTGTAGAGTCTCTCTGTGTTTGTCTGGGTCCATGTTTACCGAGAAGAAGCTGCTTCCAAAGACTCTCGCAGTCCGTTCTGCACGTGGCGTCACCTGCGTCGGCGCGCCGCTCAATCGGCTGCGGCTCTTCTTCTCTTGTCTTTATTTCCTCTTAGATGCGGATGTAGGAGTGTAAATACACAGAGGTTTGCTTGTGGGAAAACATGGATTTTGAAAGCAAAGCAGTGAAAGGTGACGCACAGTTCAGTCCAGTTTGATCTGGAGAGTTTTGAAAGCGTGAACTCAGTATTGGAAAAACATATTCTGCCCCTGAGAAACCTTTAAAATATATTTGACTGTATAATTCAGTGAGTGTTGGTTCTTGCTGACATTGAGTTCTTCTACTGGAAAGTGTAGTTTATAGTTCAGTTTTATTGCACTTGTGTTTGATTAATTCCCACAGAAACTTTTACTTAAGCAAAGCTTTTGAATACTTCAAGTTTATGGTCAAACTTGTGAAACCTTTTAGAAAGAAATCCAAGTGAGTGTGAGCAGCAGTCCAGGCTGTAATGTGCCTGTGGTTCATTGTGTTCTCTTCTGTTGTCCAAGCACAAGCAACGATATCAACATCTGACTTCTTGTACCCATAAAACCTTGTGTTTTTACTGTGGGGTCGTGTCCTCTCGTTATTAACCGCCGCAACAAGAAAAAAATCTACAATTTCTGGCGTTTCTGTGCGGTTATTAGCCGACACCTGGCATTGATCTCATCACTGAGTTTTTTTAATTAAAAGGAAAAAAAACAAACACAAAAAAAACACTGAGTTTGTGTCTGAGTTCAGATAAACTGCTGCAAACATGCTCTTAGTTAATCAACAGAGAAAATCCAAGCAGATGTCAAATCCAAGTGTTTTATTTCGAAGTAATTGAACAGAAGAAACACAGTGAAGAAATCAGCTGAATAAAACAGGGAGTTTTCAGTCTTTATATTATAAAACATTGTTTTGATTGTTTTTTTTTTTAACCGAATAGCAACCTCCACTGAAAAATGAACTCACTGAAAAACCAGAAGCTGCAGTTCCTCTAACGACCACTAGAGTCCGGCTCCAACAGTGAGTCAGTCCCCATAGACTCCCATGTTAAAATGTCCAACTTTACAGCAGAAATAAACATGTTTACAGCCTGGTACAAAAACTGTTTTGGTCTCTAGAGCTAATTTCCTCCTTCATGACACCTGTTTCTATAACTCACCTGTTTATATAACTCACCTGTTCACATTTTATTAAGGACTAAAGTTAAGGAGAATTGAGGGCGTGGCCTCTTTGAATGACAGGTGGGTGAGCGCAAACCGGCATTCACCCAAGTTTCAGCTCCACATACGCCCCACCCCTTTACCCGTATTTGGATTAGCCGGGAGTTAGGGGCGGAGTCAGGCACTGCTAAGATGGCAACGGCGGGACAGCTCACTCTGAGCTTCAAAACCGCTTCTCAGAAACCTGAGGGTGACGTCACGGACGCTGCGTCCATCTTTATTTACAGTCCCTGTTTTTACCATAAGCACCATACTCCCTTTAATATGGAAGATTAAAAATGCCTGAATTAGAAATTAAATTCTATATTCATTAATTATTATTCAGCTTTTTGTCGTGTCTTATTTAGTTCATTGCTTTTCTTTGTTTTTCCACAACACATTAAAATCACCCCAAAACACAGAAAACATCTGTCTCACTTCTGCCCAGTTCAAATACATAACAACATTTTTATTGTTTGCTCACTTTTGTGTAGTTTCGTAACAGCGCACGTCACTTTGTTCTGGCAGGATACTCAGTGTTATTTTAGAAACCGTGCTAATTATATATTTTTTCTAGTGGAGTGTTAGAAGTGTAGGAGTGTGAACAATCGTAGGAGTGTGATTTTCATTTTCACAATCAAGGCTCCAGCTTTTGTTGACAGCTGGCGGATATCGCCGTATACATCGTGATGAATATTCAACACTGACATTTGACCTCTGTCGCTGCATTTACATAACAACCTGGCACTTCAGCCGTTTACAGCTCACACACTTCAGCTGTATCTGGCGCTTTTGATTTAAGCTGCTGTTACGGCTCCTACAGTTCAGCTGTGATACTGAATTTGTTTAGCACCTTTTAACTCGTCCACATGCACGGCCTACTAATGTGACGTCTCATTTTGTCAATTTATCAAGCTGAGAAAAACACAAAAATATAACTAAATTGACACCGTCGCCTTCAAGAATTTACAAATCTTTATTGATAAACATATTTTTATCTCAACCCTTTTTTGTGCATTTGCAAAAAGCGTTTAAAATATTCCTTTCAGACATAAATGACTATGAAAGCCCTTCGTCAGCAGTTTCAGCTGTTTTCTCTACATGAAATATAAATAAAGGTTCGTCCATAAATAAAAGATGATCACTGATGAGTACACTGACTCCAGAGGCTAAACAACTGCTTTCACACTTCAAATGACACCTCAACACACACACACACACACACACCACACACACACACACACACACACACACACACACACACGCACACACGCACACACACACACACACTACTTTAACCCCTCATGTGCTGCACACTGAAAGAAAAAGTCGAGAAAACTCAGAAGTTAAAAATTAAGTTCATAAAACTTTTTTAAGTTAAACCTCCTAACTCTACTACTCAACTAATAACTGAAGTTTGTTGGCTAGAAAATTCAATTTGCTCCAAGTATAAATTCCCAGTTTATAAATAAACTTGGATTCTTTTTATTAACCTTAATGCAATGCATGCTGGGAACTATATACGAGTGAGTTAACAATGGCTCTGAATAATTTAATTTAACGAGTGATGGAAATGATCCATTGAGCCACTGAACTCATGATTATAAGTTGAAGTTGAAATAAATGAATGATTAAACTGTTTAATCTTGAAGATGAAAAACTTAGAAATGAAAGAAAAGTATAATTAGTTTTAACAAATGACGAGATTGTTCAGTGCAACGGAGAAAGTAAACGCAGAGTGAATTTAAAAACTCTGAGTCACAGATTTAGATTCGAAGAGACGAGTTTGATTTATTGGCAAAATTTAAATGTTTGTTTTAGATGTTGATAATTAAGGTTTTTAAGTGCTAAAAGCTTGTAATGTTTATTCATGCCAAAGAATATAAGTTGTTGTTTTTACAGTGTAGATCCTCTGACATGCAAACAATTAAAATGTTAAGACGTTTGAACCCGCTGACATTATTTACTCCGGCTGTTTCCAGCGTGAGAAAACGCTGGAGATCGTTTTCACTTCAGTAAAAGTTTTTAGAGTAAAATATCAGTTTGGTTTTTACTTTGTTTCCTCTTCAGTCTGACTGTTGTTGCTCTTGTTTATCAGTCCAGTCGCTCCCTACTTCTCGTCCTACATCTCAAGGCCATTTCCTTTCTTTTTTCTCCTGCTATCCCCCCCCCCCCCCACATGCTTTTATTGTGGATAAAGTTTAGATGTTGTGTTCAGCTTCTTCGTTTTCGTTTTTCTTCTCAGGAAAATAAACTTGTTTGATTTGTTGCTGCACATTTTTGTTTATCCAGTGCAGCTGTCCCTTTATTTCAGATGGCTCCTAATGTCTCTGATGTTATGAAATCCTGTCATTTAATGTTAGCTGTCCCGACTTCATACATCACGTCTCTCCGTCTCCATCTGTCTCACTTGGCTCGCTGCATTTTAAACCCTCACAGGCCTCCGTCTCACTCTCGCTTTGATATCCAGAGTAAAAAGTGAACAGCGGCTACGGTTTGTCTCCTTCACAAAAAAGTAAAAAAAAACGTGACCCTCTCTGCTCGAGGGACGCGTGAAGTTTCAATCCTAAAATCAACACATATCTTTGTTCTCTTTGTGGCTGTATCGGCTGTAAATAACTGAGGGAAATGTCATCGGTCATAAAGGCAGAGCGAGTCCAGAGCTGATCCTGGATCAGACCCTGTACAGAGGGCAGCTGGCTCCGCTCCCTGTTTGACCTTCACTGGATTCATGTGACCATAAATCCCTGAGCTGTTTGTGTCAGTGCCCCGGTGAACTGCACCCTGCACACCTGGTGCCATGATTAGTGCAGCTCTGCAATTTAAATGAGATGTTGTTTTGGCGTTTGAGCTCAGATTTCCACACACTTAGTTTCACTTTAGGTTGTTTTTAAAGGAACGTTTCAGATCTCGAGACGCCGTCATGTTGAGAAATAACATTCACCCCGTCACCTTTCAGAGTCAGACTACAACTAACGGTTGTTTTATTATCGATTAATATGCTGAATATTGTGGCATTGATTCCTCTAGTCTATAAAATGTACTTTAAAGTTTTTCACATTAAAATGTCTAAAAACAACTAGACCTATGTTCTTGTGTTCTTACATTAGCTCATATGTTTACCCTTTGCACATGTGTCAACATTTTGGTGTCAAAACTGACTTTTTATCCAGTTTTGAGCCACTTTTTTAGATCTTGGTTGTTTTCAACTTTATATTTTAACCAGATGAAGGATTTTAATCGTCTGGATCTGAAGTTATCAGAGACACAAACTGAGCAAATCTTAGCAGAATGTTTTATTTTTCACATTTATTTGAACAATTTTACAGAACAAAACACAAAAACATTAAGAAACTCTTCAGTGAATAGAGTGAAACATTAGAGACATCACGTTAAGAATGGTTATCTCCCTAAAAGACGTCTTTGTTTAACCGCAGACAGAGAAAGTTGTTGTATCCTTTCCTTAAACTGCACACACAGATTTTTAACATGAAACTGCTTTAATCAGTTTTCACCTAATTGAATCCCCCTGGTCTGTTTGTTTTGGAGAGGAGGAAACCTTTGTCGGAGTGAGCTGCTCCACAATGGACGACTGGTTTGTTTGCAGTTGTGTCGTTGTATACGATGCAAATACTGTGTAAACTTATTGTCCTGTTAGATACAAAGATAATGAGCCTTTATCCCCGTCGCAATAACGACAATAAATCCTGAGAACAAAGGAGCAGCGAGCGACACCACGCCTCCAACAAAACCTATTTTTACCATTTTATGTGACGTATCTAGAAAAGTTTAAATTGACAGTATTTGCGTTTGACCTTAATTCAGTGAACTGAATCATAGGAGTGTGTAATAATTGTCCTTACAGGGGGAGCACACACAGCTGAGCTCCGATATAATGCACTCAAATCCAAAAGCCACACACACTTCTGTGAACGTTAAACGTATGTTCAGACGTGGACGAGGAGACTGAGTTTACAGTTTCCTGGGAGCATTTCATCAGAGCTCACACAGCTGCACGTCGCTACGACATCTCAGACTCTGGGAACCAACGTGAAAATGATGTTGAGAGCGGAGCTGGACAGAGGGCAGATGTGATGGGCAGATGTCAGAGAAGGGGGGGGTGGGGGGGGTGGAGACTTTCAGAGAGCTGATTTCTTCTGCACAAATTAGTGGAGTTCAAATACACGTTTGTTTTACGGAAATCCTTCAGGCTCAGGCGCTCACACAGGAAATGGGTGTGACGCTGGGTTGTTCAGAGACACACATGAGCTTTCCTTCATTTTCCCATTCTGTCCTCTCCCCTCCTCTTGTTTCCTTCCTTTCCTTTCATTTCTTTTTCCTTTCCTTTCCTTCATTTCCTTTCCTTTCCTTTCCTTTCCTTTCCTTTCCTTTCCTTTCCTTTCCTTTCCTTTCCTTTCCTTTCCTTTCCTTTCCTTTCCTTTCCTTTCCTTTCCTTGCCCATTCTCTCCTCGCCTCTCCTTGTTTGTCGAGGTTAAAAAAAGACAAAGATTGACACCATTACATTTTCATTATCCCATCCAGTGTCCTTCACCTGTGGTTGCTAGGCAGCAGGAGAAACCATATTGAAAATAGAAGCATAAGAGCAACAGTGTGCATATAGACTGATTGTGTGTGTGTGTGTGTGTGTGTGTGTGTGTGTGTGTGTGTGTGTGTGTGTGTGTGTGTGTCACTGCTCTGACGTGTCTCTGTGGGAGACAGTGGCTTCACAAACGATTCAGACCTGTTCATTGTTCTGTTTCCTCTGCTGCAGATTTGATTGTAGAAGGATAAAAAATGACTATCCAACCGAAGAATCTCGTCTCAATAATCCACCATGACAAAGAACGAGGAAGAACTGAAATCTCTCATCAACAAAAGCGTCCAGAGCTTTTTCTGTGGCTCCAGTCTGTGGCCAGGTGCATCCTCTTTGTGTGATTGGATGGCTGTAGTTTAGAAAGGCGCTCACCTGCAAACATAAGATCGCACAATTCACTCTCAATCCCAGGAGAAAAAACGGATCTTTAAGTGGAAGGAGCTCCGTGTGGACCTTCACAATAAAAGTGTGGCGAGGATCAGATCGGGGCGAAGGTATAAAAGCATTTCTGAAGCTGTGAGAGTTCACAGGAGCAGCAGGCTTCAGGAAATGTGAAGGAAGAGGTAGAACAGAGGCGACGCTCCGCCCTTCAGCACCACACCGGAGAGGCTTCAGTGTCCCAGTGAGAGACCTGAAGACGGCAGCTCCCATCCGATCGGACAGAGTGTCACAGGATCTGTCGGGAATAAACTGCCCAAATCCAGGTGGGACTCGCACCCAAGACGACCTGAAGCTGAAAGAGGCTTCAACCACGTCCTGAAATAAGAGTCTGAATAATGTTGTAAATGAGGAGCTTCACTCTTTGATTTTTAATAAATATGCAACATTTTTTATCCATTTGAAATTAAATGTTTAACACGGTGAAGTCTGCAAAAAGTGAAACGGTCTGAATAATTCCTGAAGCCACTGTAAGTTGGTTTTTGGACTGGGTCAGGGGGTGGGGGGGGGTTGTTGCGTAACTACTGCTGTCTCAGCCGGTGCTGGGTTTGTCTGACAGACTCACCGTTTGACTGTGGGGAGACATTTCTGCTGCTTTAGGAGTACACACACACACACACACACACACACACACACACACACACACACACACACACACACAGAGACGTGACCCACATGCACCACATGTATTTTTGAAATGTATTCTGCATCAAGATAAACCACCTGAGAGAGTCTTGGTTTAATAGCCTTTACAGTCAATTATTCAAAATGAGCTTTTCCTTCCTCCTCCTCCTCCTCCTCTTCTTCAGTCTTCCTCTCCTGCTCCCCCGCCCTCTCCTCTGAAAGATTCATCGAGCCATTTACTAAACATCTCCTTTTCCGAAGCGTACAGGGCTGCCATCCAACTGTCTCCTCTGCCCTCCCTCCCTCCCTCCCTCCCTCCCTCCTTCCTCATCTTTGTTTCCATGCCTCCTTCCCACAGTGAGAGCAGGAATAGAGCCCCTCGTGTGTCAGCTGCCTTTTCACTTATTTATTTACTTATTTATTTATTTTCCTGTGGAACCCGATTGGTTCTCTGTGTTCTTGAGATACCTGCCCGTCCACCTCTCTGCTCCTTGCTCTCGCTCTTTTTCTCCCTCCCTTTCTCCCTTTTTTATTTATTTTTGCCCCTTTAAGGCTCGGCTCGAGCTTCTCCGCCAATTTCTTCCACTGGCTTTCTTTCTTTTCTTTTTTTTCCCTCTCTTCCCTCCTCTTCCATCTTCTCTCTCTCTCTCTCTCTCTTCCATCCCCGCCTGTCTCTTCCTCATATCTCTCTGTGCCTCCTTCTTTCCTAATCTCTTGTCACTTTGTCCTCCTTCTCTTCTCCCCCCCCCTTTCTTTTCCCTTCTGTCACTTCTCCTACTTCTTGATCTCAGTTCAAGCTTAATCGTCCTCCCCTCCTCTCTCCCTCTCTCTCTCTCTCCGTCTCCACGAGTGTGTGTTTGTCTGTTTGTGTTTATCTGTGCATGTGTGTAGATATCAGCCGAGTCAGAGGCCCACCAGAGAAGCCGGGAAGCTTTAAGCTGTTACATAACAAATGTCCTCTTGACTTGGAAGTGTGTCATTGCCTTGGATAAGGGCCCCTTGTGGCCACTGCCTAAATACCCCTCCAGGCCTTCCTTGATAGCACTAATGCTAGGATGGAGGGAGGGGGAGGACGAGGGGGAGAGGAGTGAGGGTGGAGGATAAAGGGTGAGCAACAGAGAGGAATGGGAGAGACGGGGGAAAAAAAGGGCAAGGAAGGAGGATAAAGGGGAAAAGAGAAGAAATGATCAACTAGATTGAAGTCAGAGGAGGGGGGTGCATCGTTTAGAGGGGGGGTGCATCGTTTAGAGGGGGGGTGCATCGTTTAGAGGGGGGGGGGCATGAGCGGTGAGATTCAGGAGGAATGAAGAGAAATGGAAAGAAGGAGATGGAGAAAGAGAGAAAAGAGAGGAGGCAGATTCAAAGGTTAAAGAGGTGAAACTGGGGGAGATTGTCCAGACATGAAGGAGAGGTTAGCCGTCCCGTCCGTCTGGGTGCGTTTGGTTTGTCCTCTGGTGTCACAATAGTTTAATATACGTGTTGCAGACGGCGCTGCCCGTCATTGGCTGCTGTAGAGACGCTCACATGTCTCCGCACAGGCCGCTGGATTGGAGGGGAAAACATCGCATATGCATGTACGGCCTCTGTCAGGCGTTTATGTAAATGTGATGACAGTCAAACATGTTGCTGTCACGTCTGAATAAGTCACCGGCTACGTTTTCCATCCAGATGTAAATGTCTGAAAACAGCTCATGTTTTCATGCTCACACTCATTTCATCAGGTGTTTATCACGTCTCTGCGCCGGACAGAAATAAGCCAGTGTTGTAATGGAGAATGTAATGTGGAGTGTCACAGAGATGTCTGGTAATGAGTCTGAGGGCAGAATGATAAACTGAGTCAGGGGGTCTGACAGTGGAAGCAGCAGCATGTCTGTAGATTATATCACTGACTGATAGAAAGACTGTCACAGCTACAATTTTCCTACAGTTCAGAGGGAAGTTGGATCTGTTTCTGTACAAAAATCCGAGTTTCCAACATGATGTTTAAATGTAAATGACTCAGATATTTATACTCTATGGCTTTTTCAATAAAGCTGCCGATCAGTGTGGATAAGTGGAGACTGTTAAAATCAATATCTGCTGCTCTAGAAAAAAGCATGCACTAGTTTAAGGTTGGCAAATGTATCTCGAAGAGCAGTTGAAGTTGTAGGTTCTCAACAAGTCAGTAAAACAATACAGAGTCGTCTGCGTAAAGAGGAACATTTACAGTCGGTTAGAGAAAAGACAATATTTTCAGACGTGAGTCACAACGTTTTTCACGGAGCCAAAAACACTCACAATCAGACGAAAGTGAGTCGTTACTGAGTTGGTTTTTTTTCTCCAGTGGTTCCAGGGAAGTTTGGATATTTACACAGTGGGTCACATGACCAGATTTCCAGATACTGGGAATTATACCAGTAAACTGAAACTGAAAGATTGAATACGTGTGTTATTTGCTTAGTGATAAATGGAGAGGAGAGCTTTAAAAAGAATGGATGGAGTTTGGATTTTCCTGGGTCCAGTGGTTTGTAATGCATCAGCTACATCACTAGAAGAAATAGGTTGTAATGTGAACTGAGGGATGTGGGGAATAGGTGTGGGTCCTGTACACACATCACTAAATGAAATGACCAGCAGCAGCTAAATGCTTATTAAAGTTGGATCTCTGTCTGGTCAGATCTGGACGTGTGCAGGTAAAAAAAATTAGTGGATTTATTTTTCATAAAACCTAAAACCTATTTCTGACATTTTAACGGGTGGCATTGATTTTTAGTTGTTTGTGTGTGTGTGTGTGTGTGTGTGTGTGTGTGTGTGTGTGTATGAGTGAGTGAAAGAGAGAGAGAGAGAGAGAGAGAGCTTGTTTGTGTGCAGGGAATCAGCCAAGGTGAAGCAGAAAGCCTTGTTGAAATCCATCTGAGATTCTCTTCATTATATGAGGGCAGACGGGCAGAAAGCCAGAGAGTAGCCTGAGCCTGTTAATGGTGTGTGTGTGTGTTTGTGTGTGTGTGTGTGTGTGTGTGTGTGTGTGTGTGTGTGTGTTGTGTGCAACCCTGTGGTGCAAAAGTGTTGTGATTGAAATGTCCCCATCCACTCTGCTGTCCTCCACAATCAT
>NC_079374.1:3145211-3255211 GCF_021018895.1 Seriola aureovittata | reverse complement strand
GAACCAGAACAAACTACGTCACCCACCGTCATTCTCATCCATCACACAAACCTTCGGTCTGCGTCGACCTCGCGCTCCGAACATAAAACATTAGAAAAACAACGTTTTTAACCCATTTTCCACATGTTGATGCCTCAGCATGTTGAAGATGAGTAAATAATAGATCCTTATATTTGCATGTTTCAGGGTTAAAAGATAAAACTCTGTCTCTCTCTGTGGTGGGACGTGTAACAGCACGTCTCTGCTGTGTTGTTTGTCTCTCTGAAGTGTGTGTGCGACAGGCTGAACAGTTTACACTGAGCTGCTGTGACCACTTCATCTGCTGTCCATGCCTGTTCACTACAATGACTTATTGTTCTGCTGCTGCTCTCTGCTTCCCCACTTGTTGCATCTCAGTCCTCACATCTCTCATCTCGTCTTTCATTCAATTTGCTCCTTTGTGCTCCATGTTTTTTTATTTATTTCTGTCTGTGCAGTTTGTTTTTTTGTGTTTTTTTTTGTTTGTTTTTTTTTCCATCTGCGCTTTAAGGCGTCCTTTCATTTTTAACCCATTCTCTTAATTTGCTCGTCTGACCTTTCTTGCATCTCCTCTCTTTTCCCTGAAGCTTTTGGTCCCATCTCTCTCTCTCTCTCTCTCTCTCTCTCTCTCTCTTCACCGTCTCTCCATCTGTGCTGCGATTTCTTTTATTTATTTATTTATTTTCCTCTGGCAGCGACTCGGTGATGGAGAGAATGATCAAATCAGAGATAAAGAGAGCGTAGAAGTAAAACAAACCAGAGAGAGGGAGAAGGAGCTTAATGCAGGCTGTGGATTATAACTGATAGATGTCCTTTTAGGCCAAACAGAGCGCTGCATTAAAGGCTTTAGGAGGATGTGGCAATAGTTTCCTGGATGACATCGTGTGTCAGGCACCGAGATGTCAGAGCGGCGGCCGCAACATGCAACATGCAACATGTGCACACACACGGGAATAATGACGACAACAGCGTTGCCTAATGTCCAGAGCATCACTGACACAGCCAGAGAGTCCGTGGCTGCCCCCCCCCCCCCCCCCCCCCCCCACCTAAATACCCGCTGACCTGCTTTCTCTAAGCTCGTCTGTCCGGCCTCCTCGCTGACCAACTTAATAAAAAAGACATTTTGTGGGACGGTTACGTGAGTAAAGAGAAACAAGCCGGCAGCCTTTATTGGAAACTCTGACCCCGATGCCGCTGTGAGCTGGGAACTGTGGGAATATTGGAATTGGAAATCAATATATGTTTGTGTAGTGAAGGGACGAGGGAACGATTTTCAGCTCGTTCTCTCTCTCTCTGTCATTCCCTCACTTCTCATTCTCTGAGGTAATCATTGCTGTGTTTGTTCTGTCCTCAGGACAAAGTGAATTTCAGAATGAGTTTAAACTTATTTCCACCTGTTTAATGAAGTTGATCCTTTAAAACACAAACAATATGAAAATACTCCATTACAAGTAAAAGTCCTGCATCTTAAATTGTCATTAAGTAAAAGTCGTGTTACTGTAAAAACTAAATTAACTTGACATATTAAAAATAAAAGCAGTTTTAAAGATTAGTCCAGTGGTTCCCAACCTAGAGGTCGAGTCCCATCAAAAGGTCACCGGATAAGTCTGAGGAGTCGTCAGATGATTAATGGAAAAGTTCAAGAGTGAAACTTTAAGCTCAGTTATTTTCTGTCCCCACACGATCAAATGTTGTTGAGTTTTATCTCTGATAAAATACTCTTCATTCAATAGAATATTTAATAGTCGAGGAGACACAGTGAACATATGGTCAATGGGGTCAATGAGCAACAGTCTTAACATGAAAATGCTGCTAAATTTAGACAGTGAAGAAGAAAACGGAGACAAACGGTTTTTGGTAAAAGCAGCAAAAAGCTCCAGTTACTCAACAGTGGTGAAACTTTTGTTACCAAGGTGAAGAAGGAACCAGAAGTCAGAGCTCCTTCAAAATAAAATAAAATACAATGAAATAAAATAAAAATGTAAATATGTGAAGGCTAATCCCTGTGTTTATATATTCATAAATAACATATTATGGAATTAGTCTAATAAAAATAGTATTAAAACAGTAACACTTGATGTGACCTCTCCTCTCCTCAGCTGAACAGTAACGTTTGAGTTTACAGAGATTTTTGCGAGGAAATCAAACTGAAACTTGAAACTGAAAACATCCCCAGGTGAAATGACGCCTCAGTCCACCTGCTGCTGCCCTGATTCATTCACCCTGAACCGGAGCTCATTCAAACGCAGCCTCTCTTCAGCGGAGCTAATCCTGCGGTCTGAATGAGACCTCGTGTCCCTGTCGACCCTGCGTGGACTGCAGACCGCCTCAAGAGTCTGATGAACTTTTTTCCTCTCTGCTGTTGCGTAACAACTGGAGCTTAAAAAAAAAAAAAAGGAGGCTTTTAAAAGGTGCGCTGCATCTGGATGTGTGACGGTTTAGATGTTGATTTAATAACGCTGAGTGTGTGGTTTGTCAGCGTGCAGGAAGTGAATTTGTCAGTCGGCTTGTTAATTCATGTTGTGTGGACAATAGTTCAGCTGTGAGCGACGGGAGGTTTTCACATGGATCTCCTTGTTCAGCGATGAATCACGTTCTGTGTCACTTACAAATGATATCAACAATAGACAAAATGTTCAGGGTGTAACCACACTGTTGGTTGTTGGTGGTGAGGCTGAGGGAGTCGCATGCGTTGTAAATCATCTCACCTGATGCTCCTCAGCCAGTGACGCGGCTCGAGACGGTGAGCGAGGTCGAGGCGAGACGGATTCAGGGGCGCCGTCCGAGGACAAAGCCGCCGTAGACCGTGAAGGCCGAAACGAAATGAGACGGTCTGGTCTATGGAGGATTTTCGCTTTGCATCACCAGCTGTGCCCACCCTGAGTGTGGCTCCTGTTGCCTAGCAACCGTGACAACTTCTTTTTACAAAACCTTGAGGTTTCAAGGCCCCTTGGTTTTTAAAAGTTTTTAACAGTTTGCTGTTCAACCATAGACTGTAAATAAAGATGGATGCAGCCTCTGTGACATCTCCCACAGGCTTCTGAGAGCGCTTCTGAAGCTCAGAGTGAGCTGCTCTGCCGTCACCATCTTGGCAGCACCTGACTCCGCCCCCCCCCCCCCAAAACTGGGCAAAGAGCAGCCATTTTTCAGCCTCAGAGGACGCTGCTTGTAATCAACTGAGCTGAAACCCAACACTGACATTTAAAAGTATAATCCTCAGGCTCTCGCTCTCTCTGTTGTTTGCTGCCATATTATTTTCATTACTGGCAATGTGCAATGAATCTTGGGATAGCTTGGTGAAGCAATCAGTCTTCAGATGGTTGCGACTGCTAAGATTTGAAACTAGAAATAACTCTAGAAGTAAGCACTTTATTTTAAACTGCGAGATTTTATCCATTGCTCTGCTGCCACATGATTGGCTGATTAGATGATTACATGTGCCGACGTTCCTAATAAAGTGAGTGCGCTGCAGTTTGCATGAGGAGAGAAAGTGTTGTTACTGTGCTGCACAATAAAGTGTTTGGGGGTATTAAGCTTAAAAAAAACAAAACAAAAAAACAAACACAGATGTTCAAAAAATCTGGACACATTTTCATCAGATATGAGCTCAGTGTGTCCGTCTGTGATTGGTGCAGGAGATTTAGCGTGGGCAGATCCTCTTTGTGCTTTACAGGATGTGGACGGTTCACAGAGCTGCAGAATACACGTCTGTAGTTGATAAATCCTAATTTTCTGTTTCTGTTAAACTCAATACTTTAAGACTTTTCTTCATTTTTGAGAATTCCTTGTAAAAGCTGTAAAACGAGGTTGAAAACAACAGATCTTCATTCGCTCTGTATCTGTGTTCGATGCCGACAGTAGTTTTTACACTTCTCCCAAATTATAAATAAGTGCACACACACACACATTTATTGAAAGTCATTTCTGAAGCAGAAATTCATTCGTTCCAGCTGCTCAGATGTGAACAGTTACTGACTCTCAATAGTACATTCAGTATCTTTGGGGTTTTTTTTTTTTTTAGACAAAGCAAGCAATTAAAATATGTCAGCTTGGGGTCTGGGGGAAACCGTGATGGGAATTTTTCTCAACTTCCTGCAACAATATGCACCAGATGATATAAACTGAGGAAATGATGAATGAATGTGAGTGTAACAGGGTTGGTACCTGCAGACTCTAAAGGTGGTGAAGGAGTGTTGGGGTTAATCCGTCCTACACATATCCAGCACCTGTCCTGTTTCCTCTGCCCCCTGCCTCCGGCTGCCTCCGGCTACTCACAGACTGACTGGCAGCTTCATCTCTGCTCGGTGAGCAAAATGTCAATGTTAGCTTTCATTAGCGCCGCAGCATCGGGATTTCCACTGATGGCCGCCGTAATAGCTCCCTCCGCTGATTTGTAACGAGCTGTGACGGTCTGAGCCGAGATGACAGCAGTAATTACACCTGTGAACAGGCCTCTCCCTCCTCCGGCTTGTTTGGTTTGTACCGATATCCTGCACTGATAAACTCAATTAGGTGTGTTTGCAGTGAAAGCTATCTCGCTATCTGAAACGGCTCCAGAGGTAAAAGCGCCTTGAACGTGGAAGGAAAAACACTGAAGATAAAGTAGAGGTGATAAAAACACCCGCGTTACACAGCACGCCAAACGACCACACACCTGAGCGCTCTGATGATCCAGACCCCTCAGGTCACCTGGGACAGGTTCACTCAGGTGTGCCCAGGATCAGCACCAAGCAAAGGTGAAGCAGCTTGTAGTTTCCTACAGTTTCCTCACCTGTGGAACCAGCTTCCTGAACACCTGAGATCTGTCAGCTCATTTCAATCAGAGCGTCAAACATCACGTCAACGTATTTTTAATCTTGTGTATTTTCTGGTTGTTAATGTCGTTCATCACTGCAGCACTTCTTCTAAAACCTGATTTTATGCAATCTTGACATGACTCATTCAAATACTTTTATTTTTATTTGTTCAAATGAGATTTTATTGTGTTTAAATGCTATTTAAATGTTCTATCTTTAATGTATTTCCATGCCTCTGTAAAGCACTTTGAACTGCCTTGTGTCTGAATGGTGCTGCATAGATAAAATTATAAATATATATGAATAAATATATATTAACACATAAATAATTACCTTGCGTACTGCAGTATATGTAAAGCAATAATAATGATTGTTAAATTAACCAATAATATTTTTTACTTCTGACCTTATTAAAACTCAATATTTAAAGTCGTCGTGACAAATGGAGAAATGACCATAAAGGCTCGTTATAAAGCGAATAAAGAAATATTTCATGTTGTTCGGACTCATGAACAGAAGCTGCTTCTCTTCGCCACAAAGTCATTCACAGACAAAGAAATGTCTGTTCTACGTGTGAAATCACCTCCTTCCTCTGCTCCTTCCCGACATTTGAAAACACTCTTAAATGTTAAATTTTCAGGCGTCAGGTTCACACTTTTTTTTCACAAGTCTTACTTAAATAATAAGTGGTAAAAATAATAATAATTATAATAATTCTTATCCTCTGTACTAAACCTACAGATGCACAGAGCTTCCACCCCTGCATGTGAAAACCTCTTCCTGTGAGCCGACCTCGCACGGCTAAATAAGGAAGCGATGATCAGGAAGACTTTGAGAAAATAAAAGCAAATTCTCAGTGGATGTGTGTGAATCCTCTGCGCTGACGAAGCCAGAGAGAAAGAGAAAAGCTCTGAAAACATCCCAGAATGTCCAGATCCAAACCACAACTTCATTATTACTTTTATTAAGTTTTTACCCTCAAGACCAAGAATGTTGAGGATGTGACACGAAAACATTTACACAGTTTACAGACAGAGCCTGATGGAAACTGAATCTATTTAAATCTTTACTCTAAACTGTAGGAATATTAATGTGTTAGTGTCCATGTGGTGAAATATAAAGCGGGAACTCGGCGACACAGACAGTCTTAATATGGATTTCTTAGATTTGTGAGTTTTATTTTAAAGGATTGTGAAGATTCATACTGAGTGTCAACGTGAAGCGTATGTCAGAGTCCTTTAACAACTTGATTCTTCGAGCATCTTTTCCTGACTTCTCCTGCGTCTCCATATCGTATAAAATCATTAAATGATTTCCAGATTTCCTCGTAAACATCTAGTTTGTTTTTCAAGCAATAAGTCGTTTTTTCCTGCATTTTAACAAAATAAAGAAATATCCATGTGTTTTCACTAACAAACTGTAGCAGCACCAACATTTTCTCTATTTCCCTTTTAATTAGTAACAAACTGAAATACTGGAAATATCTTAGTAATTAACTGCTAATTCATTACCAGCTAATTTCTTGGAGATTATGAGGAAGGTTTCCAGGAAATCAGCTGGAATCAGCCTATAAAATAAAGTGTTACAGACATATTTAGCCTACGATTAGCTTTGGATTGGTGCTGTGATGGTACGGCTGTTCCTCTTAATGTTCTTCTTCTCATTTTGACCTCTTGGCCGTCTGTCTTTTCCCAGGATCCCTCAGTCCAGAAGGTGGGCGGCGGCAGGAAGAAGACCGTGTCCTTCAGCAGTATGCCGTCAGAGAAGAAGGTACTTGGGAAATAATTAACAGCTAATTAACAAACTTCCTTGTGTAACTGAACATGGATGATGAGGTTCTTGTTGATGCTCCGCCCCAGGTGAGCAGCGCCGCAGACTGTCTGGCGTTCATGCAGGGAGGGTGTGAACTGAAGAAGATCCGGCCCAACTCCAGGGTTTACTGTCGTTTCTACACGCTGGACCCGGACCTGAGCTGCCTGCGCTGGGAGCCGTCTAAGAAGGACGGCGACCGGGCTCGGCTCGACGTCTCCAGCATCCGGGAGGTCCGCACCGGGAAGAGCACCGAGACCTTCCTCCATAACGGCCCTCTGTCTGAACACCTGGCGGAGGAGGCGGCCTTCTCCATCATACATGGGGATGAGTATCAGGTGAGGAGGGAAGCGTGTGATAAAGTTACATCATCATGTTCATGAAGTGTTAACGTACAGTAAATAATCCGTCTCTAATCTGCCCCTCCCTGCAGTCTCTGGACTTGGTTGCATTGTCCGCAGATGTGGCCAACATCTGGGTGACAGGCCTTCGCTACCTGCTGGCCCACCCCTCTGTGATTGGCGGGGCCGGGGGAGGTGGCGGAGGAGTGGGAGTGCTGAGCGAGGGAGGGGGTTTGTCGGTAGAGGGCAGCCTGGGGAGCAAGATGAGGAGCGAGTGGCTGGCGGCGGAGTTCGCCCAGGTGGACGAAGACGGCTACGGCATCGTGTCCGAGGACGTGGCGGTCGCCACCATCTGTAAACTTTGCCCCGGCATCAAGGAAGCAAAGGTGAGGGAGGGGGGGGCGACTGTGAATCTTACACTTTCATGCACGTGAACAAAATCTAAAAAAGCTAAAATCAACAATTCATCACATGACAGCTTGGATGTGGGAGTGGTTGCTCACGGTGATGAACACAGAGGATATCTCCTCAGATGTAGGAAGCTCGTCAGTGAATGTAAAGACTCAGATATTCTCCTCAGCAGCTGGTGGAGAACAAACACGGAGCTAAAACATCAGGTGGAGACAAACTCAACTCCACATGAAAGATCATGGCAACTGTTTTACAACCAGTCGTCACAAAGTGGTTCAAAATCAAATGAGAGAATTAATAATACATCCAATAAAAGCAAAGGTAAAATATACAAGAGGAAAACAGATAAATGACAAAAGCATAAAATATTAATAATAACGACATAGCATAAAATGTCTTTGGGTCTTGGAGCGTGTTCGTGGTAAACTCAGAAGACCCGGGGCGGAGGACCTCAGGGCTCGGCTCGGGGTGCAGAATATATTCTGAGGCCTGGCTCTGAGAGTGAGCACTAAAATTTTAAAATGGATTCTAAAATTAACAGGACGCCGTGCAGCGCAGGGAGGTTAAAGGAGGTGTTAGACAGTGTGTGACCATCTGTTTGATGGTGTTAAAAGCCTGGCAGCAGCTTGTTTCCTCTGTCTCCCCCGGGGGCCTGAAAATCAGTTAGTGTAGGTTTAAAAACAAACGCAGAGCTACTGGAGAATCCTCTCGCCTTTGAGGACACATTTAAAGTCAACATCAAGTGTAGTAAATGTAAAATACAGGTGTCAGAAGTCAGAAAGACAGAAATCTTTTCCATCTTGGTGTGAAGGTTTTCCAGCTGCAGATGAACCTTTGTCATTAAGTTTTCATAAAAAAATGGACCTGTTTTTAGAAGAGGCAGGAAAGTCTAAACTTTGACGTCATGTCCTGATGCACCAAGAAAAAAGAAAAGCTGTTGGGAGTCTGGCTGCAGTTACAGCGAGGCCCTTTGTGACCCCAGCTGAGGAAACGCTTCCTGTGATAGATATTGAAGAGCAAATTTAAATGAAATGCAAAGGAGCTACTGATTCTGCACAAGAATATAATAATAGTGTTTGTGTTGCACTTCCATCAGATTCTTGTTTTGTTGTTTAGAGGAAAATTTAAATCCAATTAACCCGAATGAGCTCTGCTGATATTTTCAGTTTTTCTTGTGTCATAAATAAAAAATTGAGCCATTAGTAGAGTTTTGTCGTGTTGCTTGTTTCACGCACATAAAGCTGAAGCACAGCCACCCGGCAGATATTCATCTGTTCTGTCAGAAAGCAAAGAATCGCAGCATCATGTGCTGGAGTAACGTCTTCGTAATCATGACCGTGTGTCAGGTGACGGCAGCCTCAGCAGGAGCGGCGTGCCGCCTGATCCGCTGCTTCCTTCCCGTATTCGGAGCAGAACGTGAAATGTAAACAGATTTGTTGTTTTGACTCTCGCTTTCCTCCTGTCTCGCCTGCTGAGTGCTGAGCAGCACACACAGAGCGTGGAAACACAGACGTCTGTATCGGCTCAGACAGGTGAGAGGAGTCCTGACAACCTGCGATGAGATGATACCAGAGAGGGAGGCCTGGGCTGAGCGGTCTGAAATCAAATCTGAATCCTTTTAAATCCCTTAATAAATCCCAGCTGAAGATACTGACTTTTCAGGTTTTGTTCAGCAGGATCATCTTCACTAATGAAACCACTTTCATGTTTTATTTTAATATATTTTATTTTATTCAGCTATCGTGGCACCGCGGTCACATGACTTCAGCATCACCACCACTGAACTTCATCTTGTAGCTTGATTTAGCTCTGAGCTAAATGTTCATGATTCAGGGCAGGAAGCGCTAAGATGCTAACTGATCCCAGGTTTTAGGTCTCATTCCTGCAGCGCTCTGTGAACTGTGAAACTTCAACTGTGGACACTCTGCTGTGTTCAAGGGTCGTGGGACTTTCAACACGTATTTCATCACTGCTCTGTGACGTCCATGAACCAGGTCCTTACTCAGTTTGCAACACAATGAAATTAATGTAATTTCTACTTCATCATTCACTCGTCCTTCTTATATCATCAGAAATAACACAAGTTCCTACTTTAACATGTTGGACTGTGGATATTTAAACATCATGATCGTCATGGTGAAGACACTCCTGCATGAAAATATCACTATTTGCTTCTTGACGCTGGTCCACCATGTCCGCCATGTCACCCCCCCCCCCCCCCACAACTCTCTTATCTCTCTGTCACTGTCATAAAGGTAAAATCCCCCAAAATATAACTTATAAAAGAGTTTCAATAGTCTTTATGTCACATGCACATGTTTGTCTGTGTTTGTGTCTTTGTGTGTGATTCCTGCCGTGTCAGAGAGACAGACTGAACACAGAAAGTGAATAAAAGATTTGCTCAGGGATTTCTTGCGTGGGGAGCTTTAATGAATCTGAGTATTTTTACCCACTTGGAACAAGATAAAAGAACAGAGAGAAAACGAGGAAGCAGACCAAAAGAAAAAGATGAAAGGAGGAGATGGAGAGAAGACAGAGACTTGGTTATTGGGAGGAAATTATTAGGACATTGTGTTGTTTAATGTGGGTCACTTTAATATCCTTATTCAAAGAAGATAACTGAAGTTTAATCAAATTTGCCTGCTCGGCTGAATGAATGGGGCTTAATGCTGACTGATTAATTCACTTCATCTCTGGCTCAATAAACCGTCCAGCTCTCATCAGACCCTCCTCCTCCTCCCCCCTCCACTTTCTCTTCTCTCCTCCTGCAGGTGCGTCTGCGTTTTAAGGAGATCCAGCGCAGCAAAGAGAAACTGACCTCCCACGTGACGCGCGAGGAGTTCCAGGAGGCGTTCTGCGAGCTCTGCACCCGGCCCGACGTCTACTTCCTGCTGGTGCAGCTCTCCAAGGACCGCGAGTGTCTGGACCCTCAGGACCTCCGCCTCTTCCTGGAGACGGAGCAGGGTTTGTCTCTGGCGACGACCGAGGGCTGCTGGGAGCTGCTGAGGCGCTACGAGCCGTCGGCCCAGGGCAGGGAGAGGGGGCTGCTGGGTCTGGACGGATTCGCTCGCTACCTGCAGTCGCCCGAGTGTCAGCTGCTCGACCCGGAGCACCTGGGGGTGTGTCAGGACATGAACCTGCCTCTGTCCCACTACTACGTCAGGTGTGTTTGGTGGATGTAAACGTCACTGACGCTGTTGGATGTAATTGCACAGCAGGATTTGTTTGTGTTGGTGTGTAACGTTGGGTTTTTCCCTCAGCACCTCGTACCGCTCCTACCTGCTGGACGACCAGGTCCACGGCCGAGCTGACCTGGGAGGGCTGATGAAGGCGCTGCAGACCGGCTGTCGCTGCCTGGAGCTGGGGGTGACTGACGGCCCGGAGGGGGAGCCTCTCCTCGGAGTCGACTACGGTCCGGACATCCCCCGCCACCATCATCACCACCACCACCACCACCACCACCACCACGCACCTGTGACCATCCGCTCGGCTCTGGAGGTGGTCAATAAGTACGCCTTCCTGACCTCTCAGTACCCGCTCCTGGTCTACCTGTGTCAGCGCTGCTCTCCGGCCCAGCAGCGCACCATGGCGCAGCACCTGAAGAAAGTGTTCGGCTCCCGCCTTTACACTCCAGAGGCCCTACCTGTCAGCCTGGGGGGGCGAGCGACCACCTTACCCTCCCCCGAGCAGCTGAAGGGACGCATCCTGCTCGTGGGGAAGAAGCTGCCCCCGGAGCAGAACGGCTCTGATGGGGAGGTGTCTGAGGAGGATGAGGAGATAGGAGGAGGAGGGCCTTTGGCGGGACGGCGAATGACCATCCCCGGTGAGGAGGAACTGGGCGTGGTCTTAGTGGTGCCTCCACCCTCTCAACCCCGGAAGCTCCGCCTCCACAAAGAGCTGTCGGACCTGGTGGCGATCGCTCGGACCGGCAGCCGCAGCTTCTACGCCCAGAGAGCGAGTCACAAACAGGGTCAGCAGCAGTCGCCCCCCAGCAGTCCCTCCTCCCCCAGCACGCCGATGCCTCCCGAGCTGCCTTACTGGACACTGTGCTCCCTGGGCGAGGGAGAGGCCGGGCGGCTGACCAGCGAGAGCCCAGAGGACCTCGTCATGTTCACCAAGCGCACCCTAACCAGGGTGCGACCCAGCTCTGTGCGCCTGGACTCCAGTAACCCGAATCCACAAGGATACTGGAAAGGAGGGGTCCAGCTCGTGGCCTTGAACCAGCAGACCCCCGGCGCCATGCTGGACCTTCACCGAGGGCGTTTCTCGCAGAACGGAGGGTGTGGTTACGTTCTCCGACCCGCTGTGATGAGGGACGAGGTGTCGTATTTCAGTGCCCACACACAGGGGTGTGTGCCAGGAGTCCCGCCGCAGACGCTGCGCATCAAGGTGCACACGTTACTTCTGTTGTTTATAAAGGGCAGTACTGCAGAAAATCAAAGTACTTGTACTTTACTTGAGTATTTTTATTTTCCACCTCTGGATGTTTCTACTCCACTGCCGTTCAGCCCCCTCATGCTGGTGTGTAGTTGTGTCTCCTTGTCGTGTTTCAGGTGTTTTCTGTTTCTGTTTTCAGTTCCATCAAAAAGACTTTTTCCACCTAAATCTCTCAAATGATTCAATTTTCTAAATTTCTCTCCCATGAATCGTGTCACGACCCCTCAGATTTATCTTGTGACCCTTTGGAGGGGCTCGAACCCTGGGTTGGGAACCACTCGACTAAACTAGTTAGCTGTACATACTGGGAAGTAGTTAGCAGTAGCAGCTACAACAATAAAATTCTGCTAATATATTCACTTTAATCCGTATTAATATTATTTATTATGATATATAAGTTGGTTTTCTGTAAAACAAGTACTTTTACTTTTAAAACTACATGTACACAGAGGCATGTGTGTATAGCTTTAAGACAGACATATCCTTTAAAGGAGCAATTTGTAAGCTTTGCTACTGCTACATAGCTAACATTAGCATTAGCATCTGCTTACTTACCAATCAAACTTCTTTCCTTTACTCACCAACAGCTGTCTGCAGAGGTGGACGAGAAACACTAATGTTAACTCTTGTCTCTATCACGTCTTTTCTTCTACTGGAGTTAGCATGCTAACCAGCTAGCGACTGTAGCGTCCAGTCTGCCCTGAAGACGTAGCACCGCTCGGAGGACCTATTATAACCTCTTAAACACAATAGACAATATTGTATTTTATTTTTCTCTCAAATATCAACTCGTCGTGAATTTACTTTGCGGTTTGACTCTGCAGGTTATCAGTGCCCATAACCTGCCCAAGCCTCAGGGATCGGGGGCCAAGGGCGAGGTCATTGACCCGTATGTGGTTCTGGAGCTGCACGGTGTCCCAGCTGACTGCGCCGAACAGCGGACGCGCACCGCGGCTCAGAACCAGGACGACCCGCTGTTCGACGAGACCTTTGAGTTTCAAGTAAGACCCTTTACTCCTCTGTATAGACTCTCACAGCCGGTGATGGTTTGTCTATTTATAACCGCCATTATTTCCATTATAACTTTATTGATATTGTGAAACTTGGCAAATGTAAACATAAGCTCCAGTTTCAAGTGCAGTTCAGTTTTGGCGACTAAGTTCTGATATAAAGTATTGAATGATAGAAAATAAGGATCCATCACAAGTTGGTTCATATCCTGGACACATGACGGTTTTTGTTAGTGCAGCTCTGCTTCGTTTAAAACTGCCTTGTGTTTAAACATGCACCTGATTAAGTTAATTAACAGAGAATATTAAAAATAAATGCCTCATGTTTGGCAAATTATTAAAATTCAGTCGCATTTTTAAGTCACGAATTATAATATAATAATTATAATAATATAATAATATTATAATAATTATATGTTCCAGTCACCAAATAAGTCCTGACCTATTTATCTCCCTTACACGATGGCCTTTTAGCAATAAAAATGATAAATATCTGTATTGACATCTGTGATTCTGGTCCTGCTCTTACCTGCTGTCGTGGTATCACCTGCTGCAGCAGGTGGATTTGGGTTGTGTTTCCTGAGTTCCTCATGGAGATCCAGAGTCATGAAAAAGATAATATCCTCCACACACTTAACAGGACAAACTCCAAGTTCCTTTTATCAATTAATATTATATGTCAGACACGGACATCCTACTCATTATACTGCGCACAAAATAAAATCTTGAAAATGGGTTAAGTGTTTAAAGGGTTGCGTTCACTCGGGTATGTTTTAATAGTGGGAAAAGCAATAGCCTGTTTAAGCCATTTACATAACAGCTGCATGACAGCTCCTCATAATAATCCTGTTTACTGACTGAAAATATTGTTTCAATTTTCTTTTTTTAATCTAAGTTGTTTGTTTGGAGATTTTCTCTAAAGAAAAACAAGCTGAGAACTCAGGACGGCCTCCGAGGTCTCCTCCAATATCAATATAATATATACACATAAAAAAGGAACACAGTAGTTGATGCATTTGTTTTGCTGAAGCGTATTTTAGATGACGTTATTGAATCCTGCATTAATCTGCCGCGGCACAGACTCTGTTTTTATTGCATAAAATTGTGTTTTAATGTGCATTTATGAAAACGAAAGAGGAAAATGTCAACAACATAAAAGAGGCTTATGTGATTTTGGAGAAGTCTCTCCGTCTGACTCTGCGTCTGTCTGGTTTGCACCTGCATGAAAATAGAGCCCGAGGTGCTTCATTGAAGGTGATGGGGGGGGGTCAGGACCATCAGGATTTAAATGAGGTGCTCCCATGAATAGACTTACATCTGCACTGAATTTATTATAGGAGATGGGATTTGATGCCCGCGGTGTTGCTGATTTGGCTTCTTTTACCCCTCGCTGACAGACTCCTGTGTTATTGTGGCTGAGCCGTGATGACAAGCCGTCACAACTGATATGTTGTCTGCGGTCACATCAACTCTGATGAGTGTGTGTGTGTGTGTGTGTGTGTGTGACATAATGCACCTTCACAAACGTCGCAATAAGACTTGTGTGACACCTGTAATCAAAAGAATATCTGACTGATTACATCGGCTCGTTGCAGGAGGCAGACATAAGGTTTGAATGCATCATTAGACCGTGTGACACTAATGTAACCACTGCCACTCTGCAATAAGGGAATCAATGATGTAATTATTTCATATTTTATAATATAACTCGATGTTCAGGCTTTTAATACCAAAGAAGAAGAGTGATGCAGTTTTACCTTTTTATTAAAAGCTCTAACAACTGACTTGAAACAAACTGTGAACACAACAAACAACATGTTGTGACGGTAAAATCACACGGACCGACAGGTGATTCGTTTGTTTGACAGGTTGTCAACAATGCTCAGACGTGTGGGGGAGGGGGGAGGATCAAAACAAATGTCATTCTGGTGACTGACAGGAAATGGTGCTGCACATCACGGCTGCTAATGGCTTTTCTTCTGTGGCGCACGCCAACGAGCTCACGAAGAAACACTTTATCAAGATCTATGATGTCTGCAGCCGGACCTCATCCATCATCAACACTGACAGACACGGCAAATGTTGCTGTCAAAAAGAGTTTCATAGATGATAGAGTGTCGCAGGAATGAGTCCTAAAGCCCGGAAATTAACCTAGTTAGCATTTAAGCACTTCCTGTTCCTGTTTTTTTAATGTGTTTTTGGTTTGATTAGCTCAAGACATTTTCACATTTTATTCTGGACATAAAATTCATCAGTAAATACCCCAGTCCTGATTTCTTTAAGCTTTAAGCTGAAGATATGTTTGTGGTTATAAGAACCAAAAACCATCTCAGTGTAGTTTTACATCTCCTCTCTCAGGCTTCTCTCTGGAGCTCTAGTAACAACAGGTCGGTGAGCCAATCAGAAGAGAGGAGGCTCTGAGCCTCTCTTCTGATTGGCTGACTGTTTTCTGAGTCATCCAATAAAAGATAAAGCAGATTTCAGGTAAAAACACTCAGAGAAACCAAATCCTGCAAGGTTTGGATGGTGGGTCCAGGTGGGCGGGGCTTGGTGACTGCTTTGTTGTGACATCACAAAGTTCCAGAAGTCCTGACGGCTGGTTTTAAGGCTCAGTTTCTGAATACAGGCTGTGTGCATTCTCTGTGGACTGAGGCTTTGATACTTTCACAGTATTAATATAGAAGCTAGAGCTGATCTATAATCACACTACACATGGACACAGACCTTTACACTGGAGGAGCTTTAATGAAACTCTGGACTCTCATTAGCCTTGAGGATTTTAACCTGAGGCTGAGTGGAGAACTGGAGGGCCGTGCACGCATATAAGGAAACACATATGTAATAAAAACAGGAGTGTAAATACAGCGGCGCACAATCAGACTCAGGCTCAGTCGAGGTCACGCTGTTTGGTTAAGTGTTTGTATCGGCCTGTTGAGGCAGGCGCTCATAAATCTTAATCATTTGTCCTGCGGGCTCTGACACAGTGACCAAGCTCAAATGCTGGGAAGCCACATCAGCACACACTTCCTCGACATACACACGCACGCACACACACACACTGGATGTAGTTATCCTCCGAAGCCCTGGTGAAAACTGCTGCCTCAGCCGTCTGCACTCATGAGTGTGTTCACAGTAACGTGGGTGTGACAGCAGATTGAGAGACATGATGGATGATCATCTACAGTAAAGAGGAAATCTGGGGAAAAGATCTGGGGTTAGCTGCTATGCTAGCATAACACACCTTCTGTCTTTGACTGAACTGTCAGCAGTCAAGTTGCATTGTGGGTAATGTAAATTTTCTTGTAATTTTTTTATTTTATTGAACAGTAACATGACATAAATAACCAGTGGACAATATAATACACACACATCAAACTTTAACACACTAGGTTACACTAAACAAACCAAAAAACACAAACACATAACATTAAAAAACATGTTGTTTTGTCCTGAGCCAGAAATATTGAAATCAGTTAAAGTGTTTTTATGATCAGCCGAGGTTTTTTGGAAAATTAAGAGCGATTAGGATAAAGAGTGAATGTCTGAACTGGGCTTATGTAGATGTTTTCTCTTTTGCAAGCTTGTATTACGTAACATTCATTTCATTTTATCCATTCACTGTTTGGTCACACAGTAAAATAAGAAATGATCTGTAGCCAGAGGAAAACAGCATCATTTATCATACTGGATCATGACTTGACTCTAACAATTCCAGATGTTAGGATGTGGGAGATTCAGTCTGAGATAGTGTCCTGTGCCTTTTTGTCTCATCTGAAGAAGAAGAAGAGGAAGAAGAATTGAATTAACTGTCACAGAGCTGCTCTGCTTTGCCACAGGGCTGCTGCAGAAAAATTGAGAAAGAGTGCAGAGAGAGACCAGAGTCATGACACACACACATGCACACACACACACACACACACACACACACACACACACACACACACACACACATGCACAGTCTGCTGGAGCTGTCTGTCTGGCGTGCCCATGCATGAAACTTCAGCTTTTCTCCCCAACACTCACTCACAGCTCATGGGAGTGGAGACACATTAACACACACACACACACACACACACACACACACACACACACACACACACACACACACACACACACACACACACACACACACACACACACAGACGGGGTGTATAGTATATTCTTTATAATAGTGCAGTCCAGGCCTAAGGGGTTTAGTCCAGTCCTCGTTCAGTCAGTGTGACATGTTCTCTGCTCCTCCATCCATCACCGGCCTTCTTCTACAACACTACAACACACTCACATATTATTGAAACACTGACATTAACGTGGCCCTGCATGTCACTGAAGGTGTGTGTGTGTGTGTGTGTGTGTGTGTGCGTGTGCGTGTTGAAGCATAACACTGATTGAAATCTTTAAAACCGGGTCACCAATATTGAGTTTTGATAATAAAAAGAATAAAAAACAAAAAGCTAAGCGAGCTGCTAAAACAGCTGTAGTGTTTAGGAGTACATTTGTGGAAGCTATTTTCAGCTTTCACATTTGGAGCGTTGGTGAGTGTGGGATTAAAAAATAAACCACAGGATCTGTGTTAATCGCTGATCTTTGAGTCAATGTTTTAATAGTTTTTGAACAACAGCGACAGAGGAGTAAACTATCACACAGACCTTGTTACTCGGATAAATGATTCTTTTTTATTGTATAATTTGTTGATAATAAGAAAATATATCTCTAGCTTCAGTGTGTCTGCACAGTGTATGGTAGTCCTATATGAACAGGAGCGTATCTTTCTAAATGCCATTTCCTACCTCAGCGTCAGACCTGCAGTCCCTCTGGCTGTGTCCCAGTTCAGGAGCTGCCTCCTCCTTTCAGGTTTTGCACTTCAGGACCAAAAACCTCTTTACAGGTCGACAGGGTTCTGTTCTCTGAGGACGCAGCCGAGAGACGGCGCCGTCCTCGGCCTTAAATTTCTGAGGATGCGTCCGAGGTGTTCTTCGCCGCCCCGAGAGTGACCTGTCACTTGTTTAATGGTGCGTTCAGGCGCAATGGTGAAAGAAGCATTGGTACATCTTCACAAAAAGGCTACCCTTAAAAGGGATTTATGAATGGTTTATAACTAGTTATTAATTAGCTTGTCAAAACTAAATCATATATAAGCTGTTTATAACACATTAGATAAAAAGGGCAGCAGTGACCTGTTGCTTGCCAAATAGTGAGCCCACATTCCTCTCTACTGTTCAGCCTCATGTCTGTTCATCATCAGCGTCTGTTCCTGCTGGTTCATCACGTGTTTGTTCAGTTACTAACGATGAACCAGCGTCTCCATCTTAATAGTCAAAACGTTTCATCTGGCAGATCAAATTACAGCAGATCACATGATCAAATCACGTGACCAGATTCTTCCTGTTTACCTCGGCATGCTCTGAGCAGCTGTCCTCACTGTTATCACAGCTGGTGATCAGATATGAACATTCAAATGCTTGGTCTCTTCTTTAGGACTTTATCATCCAGGTGTAACACAGGTGTGAACCTTCCTTCACCTGGTGAACTGCTCATCCATTCTTTGTCCCACCGCCTCTGATTCTCCCTCCTCCACCTTCACGTTTCCTCATCTCATTTTTACAACCATGTATTCATCAGTTACTGACAGTCATAACTAATAACATGGAGCCTTTCTGTAAAGTGTAAAACACATGATCATTTATTAATCAGTTACTTTGAGGCTCCTTTTACCAGTTATAACTATATTTAGTAAGATTAATGAGTAATAAGTATTAACTTGATCTCGCCAAATAGTGAGCCTGAATAATGTATGAAAACTGTGTTATAACTTGTTTATTTATGATTTATAAATGAATAACCTAATTATAAACCATTTATAAATCCTTTATAAGGATCGTCTTATTGTGAAGGGTAAAGTACTTTAGTAAAAACAGCTCTACAGTAACTTAAAAATTAAAAGTTCAGAATTCGAAATTCTTCTTAAGTTCAGAAGTGTTGTCAAAAAAACCTTAAGTATGGGAAATAAAAGTACTCATTGTTTTCCTGTTGTTATATAGCCTATAATATTATTGGATTCCTTGTTATGTAATGTGTTTTCACTGTGCCTGTAAACCATTGACCCCGTAATGATCTGGCCCACGGTCGAACCTAAAATCTAAACCAGGTTTTGGTGCTGGAGCGAAACAGCCTGAACACGTGGGCAGGAACTTTGTAATAGTGACAACTGCTAGGTTGGTTATGCAGCTGCTAATCTGCTGCTCTGAAGCATTAATGAAACGGGTACATGCACCTGCAGCCTTCAGTGTGTGAGCTAACGTAACGCCTCAGTCCAGGAGAAGGCCGCGCTGCGTCCTCTCTGCAGGACGTGTCCTTCGAAGGCGCCGGTCCCTGAATGAGGATCCGGCCGCTGAGGTTGATGATTATAAATCCTGTCCTGCTGTTGTTTTTGTTGTCGCCTTCAACAAGTGATGTTTTCACCACAGGGTGGAACAAAAAGAGTTTCCTTCCCCTCGTTTCCCTCAGAACATTTATAACAGCGGACGTCTAAATGAAACAGATGTGACAGATTCAGACACATGCAAACTGTAATCTCAATATTCAGGAGGGAATCAATGTCTCAACTGTGCTGCTGGAGTTTATGTCCTTCTGACACACACACACACACACACACACACACGCACATACACACACACACACACGCACATACACACACACACACACACGCACACACACACACACGCACACATATATATACTGGCTTGAGGCAAATTTATTTTCATTCCGTTTGAAATGATAAATTGATGTTGTTGCTTTCTGCTATAAACTGGACACAGACATCCATCTATGTGTGTGTGCACGTGCATCTATGTGTGTGTGCACGTCCATCTATGTGTGTGTGCACGTGCATCTATGCGTGTGCATGTGTGTGTCGGGCTTTGTGAAGACAAAAACAGAGACATTAGCTGATAAATTGTAATTTGTTTACTGTCTGAATATGCAGACACACACTCCCAGCTTCATTCGGCCTCCCACTTACTCTGCATTTGTGTGTGTGTGTGTGTGTGTGTGTGTGTGTGTGTGTGTGTGTGTGTGTGTGTGTGTGTGTGTGTGTGTGTGTGCACTCTGTGCTGACATGTACAGGTGTTTACAGCCTTATTAGCCGAGGGGAAGGTCCGGCTCTCTGAAGGTGTGATCTGAAACGTCCTCTCTGCAGCAGCAGGACGCTTCTTTCTTTGTAGCATGTAATTAACATTAATGCTGAGCCTGAACGGCTCCGTGAGTGACACTAAAACCAGGAATCGCTGTTTGAACTCCGCAGCTGAATATTGTGACTAATTGATCATCTTTCGCTGTTGTAAACATTTAATGAAGTGCATCTTTTCTCCCTCCTTACAGCAGCTGACTAAATGATTCTAAATCAAGAGCAGATGAATAATGTAGACACGCATTTAAACGCCGTCTGAGCATCGGCGCCTCCTCAGGTGACAAAACATTAAACTTTCAGATGCCTGGATAATCAAACAGGGCTGCGTTCATTCTAGTGAATGCAGTTTAGCGCTGTGCATTCTGAGATGTAAATAACAGGTTTGATTGTCTAAGGAATAAGTAATTAAGACGGAAAGCAGGTTGTGTTCAGCAGCGCGGTGCTGAGCCGCCGAGCTGTAAACCTTGTTGCATTCTGTGCAGATAATTGAACTGTTAACATGGAGGGAATTTAAAGGTGCTCTGATCAATGTTCTTGTCGTTACAACAAATGCAGTAAAGTTGGACATTTTAACATGGAAGTCTTTGGGGATTCAGATCAGCCTCAAGTGGCCATTAGAGGAACTGCAGTTTTCCACACTCCGAGTGTTGTCTTCATTTTTCAGTTTACCGCCTGGTTTTTCTCTCCAAAGGAAACAGCAGTTGACAAAATAATCTCACCTCTTAGTGCCTTATAATCATACGACACGATCTTATTTGTTATGGATTTCTAGATAAGTTTCACAATCTCTGCTTTTACCGTCACGTGATCATCAGCTCAGTGGTTCTTGCTCTTTCACTTACAGATTTCATTTCATCTTTAAAGCCTGAATCTGCATCACATGAGTAGAGCTGTTTGTTTTCAACATGTTGTGTCTTGTTCCTTCTTTACAAACATGATGTGACAGAAAATCAGCTTCTGATGAGAAAGAGAAAGTGTGATCAGAATCATGTTCAGTATAATTCAGTATAAAAACCTCAGTCTTCCGAGGCGGCTGCAGTGAGCGCTGTGCGTTGGCCGGGGTTTTGTTGTTGTCCCGGTGCGCAGCAGCACGAGTCGATCTCATCTCCTTTGTCCCGTGTCCAGGTGAACATGCCGGAGCTGGCCTTGCTGCGCTTCGTGGTGTTGGATGACGACTACATCGGAGACGACTTCATCGGCCAGTACAGCGTGGCCTTTGAGTGCCTTCAGCCCGGCTACCGTAATGTGCCCCTGCTGGGCCTGGCGGGAGACCCCTTACCCCACACCAGCCTGTTCGTCCACGTGGCGGTCACCAACAGGCGAGGAGGCGGGAAGGCCCAGCGACGAGGCCTGTCGGTGAGGAGGGTGGGGAGGCGGGGGCGGGAGTACGTCACGCTGAGGCACACCGGCATCAAGGTGGTGGATGAGAGCTTCAAACCGGCCAGCGCCCCCCTGAAGGAGGCGACAGACCTGCGGGAGGATGCTCAGGTGAGATGGGAAATGGGTTGCAGTGATGAAATAAGTCTTAAAGCACAAATCAACACTGAAAATAACACTAACTCCCAGCGGTTTAAAGCCGCCAGGCCACAAACACGGTTTTAGTTTCATGTGTTAAGACTCCTCCGCTCCAAGACTGTTTCCTTTTCATAAGACTTTATATTTCTACTTCACCACAGTTCAGAGGATTTCACTTCTCACTCCGCGACAGTAGTCTGACAGTTTTTAGTCACTAATGACTTTCCACGTTTAGATTTTTGCAGACAAAACATATAAGGAGATTAAAACTACTCATACGGGTTTATACAAGTGGAGCCAATTAGATTAATTGATCAGATGATTGACGGAAATGGTTCCAGCTTCACAGATTTTCTTTTTGAAAAATTCAAATTCAATTTGAAATAATTTTGAAGTGTGGACCGTCTCTCTGCATTTAGTACTTTTACTTTTTAATACTTTATGTACTTTAAGTTTATTGTCCTACCGAAGCCTGGAAAGCCTTTTTTTTATTTGCCAGGATCATTTTTCCAAGTTTTGTTTTCTTTCTTTCCTCCCAGAAAAAAGAATCACTTGCCTCTCGGGGGCTGTTTAAACAGATGAAAAGAAATACTTAGAAAAATTATCCTGGCAAAAAAAAGAAGAAAAAGAAAAAGGAATTGTCCTGATTACACTTACGTAGGACTTTTATTTCTGAATGAGTATTTAGACATAGTGTGTGTCGTGGTCTTTGCTTTCTGTATGGACAGGAAAATAAAACATCAACCACAATAATGAATCCCTCCCCTTCTCCTCATGCGTCCGGCCCTGGGGGAAGCGGCCCAGTGTCCTGGATAATCCACAGACCACCTTCTCCACCGTTTTCATTTAGGATGTTTTATTTTACTTTCCGTGAGGATTTTGGATTATCCAGAGTAACCAGGACACTGTTCCTGGAAGGAGATGTTAAGAGAGATTTAAATTTTTCATTGTCAGTGCTCGAGCTGCACAAACACAGTTCAGTTCACCTTTAGGATATCTCAAAACCTAAACTCCCTGCACCACAAGAGACGAGGGAGAATCTGCTTTTCTGTTATTTTATTTGAAGTGATCCTCTAAGATTCACCAAAATAAAACCACCAAACACTCTGTGACACTTTGTGTTTAATTGGCTTATGTGGCAAACTCCCTCCAGGCAGGTTGACGGAAATGCTCACATCAGATCAGGTGTCACTCAGCTTTTGTATTTTTAGGCCGTGGTGATAAGATGTCTGGTTATTGGAGTGGCTTACATGACAGCGCTGAAATCAGACTCTACCTAAGACTCCTCTGTCCGATGAATAAGCGAGCGAGAGGGAGGAGGAGGAGGAGGAGGAGGAGGAAGAGAGGCAGTGACAAAGGAAGAGTCAGTAAGAAGAGTGGAGGAGGATTATAAAGCATCTATAAAAAAACAGCAAAAATAGAACCTGGTCACACGGCGCCCACCAGCTTATCCCTGAATACAAACATGTATGGGTGGGCGATGTGAATAGATTCCTCTTTTGCGGAATATCTGTAGGCCTATATGTCATGATATAAATATACACTGTGTAGCCAAAAGTATGTGGACACCCTTGGCCTTTTTCCTGTGTGAAGATGACAGTGTCTGTGTGCAGAAAGCCCAGGTCCACAGAACTTATCACCCAGCGTCGCCGCTGCTCTTGTCCTGCAGCGAGGATGCTACAGCTGCAGGTTAGATTAATAGTTTGACAGTTTTGTATATATTCACTATCTTGATGAGCATTAGCTGATCGATGCCACTGAGTGTTAAGCATAGAGCTGGAATGAGGACGTGGTTAGCTTAGCTTAGCTTAGCATAAAGTCTGGAAGCGGGGGGAAACAGTTAGCCTCACTTTCTCCAAACAGATTATAGCATCATTTCATGCCCAATTAATGTTCAACAGGTGCAATGAGTGTAACTGTCCATGTAGTTATGACCATGTAGTGTAAATTCATGGATCAAATCAGTGGTCCCTAACCTCGAGGTCGTGACCCCAACAGAGGGTCACAAGATGATTTTCAAGGTAGTAGATTCTGCTTCTGCTTCATGTTTGACTTTTCTGTAATCTTTAATTATTTTCTAGTGAAATACTGTGTGTGGATCTTATGCAAACATAAGTTTAAACTGCTTTACAAAGGCATTGGAAATACATTAAAAATAGAACATTAAGATGACATTAAAATTAAAAAAGCATTTAAAAACAATAAAAACGAATTTAAATATATTAAAATAGAAATATTTAAATACATAAGATCAGGTAGGAAACCACTTTGATAAGGTTGGTAATGATCCTTCAAGCACAATATACTGTGTTATTTCTTGCATAACGTGGGGTCACTAGACATTAAGAGTTCACACACAAACAGGTCGGGAACCACTGGATTAAATCACCAAAAGGTGAATTCAGTCAGTGGAAAATTGAAGGTATTCCATGACTCTGATGCAACAATCCTGTAATTCCTCTGACGCCCTGCTCATTCATCTGCTAAATATCCTACAGTGGCTGAATGGCCTCCTCAGTTTAAACCGTAAAGTAAAATCTCTGTCAGGAGATAAATCCCTGTCGTCTCACGTATCACCCAACCCTGAACCAATCCCTCCCGATAGCTCTGTCAGACACACTCACACACACACACACACACACACACACACACACACACACACACACACACACACACACACAGAGACGCTGTTCGCTCATTCACAAACGGCTTTTAATCTGCCTGCTTCTATCTCACTGTCCTTTCCCTCCGACATGAACTCTCTCCTCCTCTCTGTCTCTCTGCCATGAGTCCAGCTGTGGACTCATCTGCCACGGTCAGTTATTATACATCATGCCTGTATTACTGTATGTCTCTCTCTTTCTCTCACACACACACACACACACACACACACAACACACACACACACACACACACTCACACTTCCACACAGGTGGGGCATGATAATCGCGAGTCCAGCTGGGGCTCTGCCAGGTGGCAAATAGCATCCAGTCAGACAGCAGAGGTTTTTCTATTCTGGTGCTTGAATGTGCAGAAATAAATCTTTCACCTTCATTATGACGCGACCCAAAATGGCATTTCAGAAGATTAACACATGACTCTTATTTTATTTTTTTTTTTTTGTCCCTGTCAGATCTGCTAACCAACCCGGTTCTGCTTCCTGACACACACCTGCTGCAGCTGAAAAACACTCTAAACGCTATGATTTTTTTTTTCCAGTCCAGATTTATGCCATATTGTCTTCTCTTTTGCCAAATGCGCTTAAGCTAAGGCTGATTTCACTGGATTAAAAGCAGCAATGACTGCCATATTGATTTAATTCACAAGAGAGACAGCAGATGACAGGGGAAAAGAGGGGGGAAGAGTGTGTGTGTGTGTGTGTGTGTGTGTGTGTGTGTGTGTGTGAGGAGTTTAAAGGGTGTGTCCCCCTTTCTGACCTTTCCCAGCTTAGTCTTACAGCCGGAACTGTACATCTGATCTAATTCTATTTTCCCCTCTCCTCTTCTTTCTCCTCATCTGTCTTTTGCTTTCACACTGTTTCCAGAGCACCACCGCCAGTTTCAAAGAGCAGTGTGGGCTCCCCACGGTGGCCAAACTCAAGCAGTGCATCCAGAGCCTGGCCACCAGGCTGCAGAGCCCCGAGGGCACCATGGGGGCCAGTATGGTGCTGAAGGACGGCTACCCGTGTCTGGAGGCTCTGGTCAACCTGTCCGAGCCGACACGCAAACTGCTCGCCGCCTACGACACGGTCAGTGCACAAACCTGCAGCCTCTGTTTCCCCTCCTTGATAAGAAACCAAGTTCTGGCTTTGGTATTTTGAGAGATTAAGTTTCCTACAGTCTACAGTCTGACCCTCTAATCTCTCTAAAAGTAAAGAATTAATGCTCTTCTTCAGCAAATGTATTCATTCGTGTCTTGTGTAAAGTTTTAGAGAAAGTTTTTGTCAACAAACCAACAATGAGTTTTATCCTACTAACAGGAATTGTCTGTTTATTCTCAAAGCCTGATATGATCTGTGCCACGGAGCTTCACTGTTGTCCAGAAACTATTAAAAACACATCAATGTGTGCACGCCGTTCTGAAAACAGTTCCCAACAAATGCACAGTTTTCTCCTGTTTCAGTGGCGTTTGCTAAAAACTACAATTTCCAGCAGTTTTAGAAAAGCCATGAGCCTTTTCTGTCTTTTAATGGGATTTGTTGACAGTAAGAACAATAATTAGCCTAATGTTAACAACCATGACCATAAAGACCATAAACGCTAACATCTGCATGCTAACGTTCTCATGCTGTAGCTTCACTATATTGTTTCTACACATTATTATTCGCCATGTATTCGCTATCTTGGCAAGTTAGCATGCTAACATTTGCGTATTAGCTCTCATAAAGTGGCTAACAATCTTTTTGTGTTTACTTTGAAATTAAAACAAATTACATTTACTCAAATACAGTTTTGAGGCAGGCTACTTACCTACTTATATACGTCTACCTCTCTCCACCTTATGTTGCCACATTAAACTACGCAACAGCGCAGGAAGTGACCATCTACGAAAGCAGAGTGGTTTTAAGTCTTCAAGGTTTTATAGAGGGATTTAGATGTTGCTCAGTTAGCATTGAGGTATTTTTTTAAGCTAGCTTTGGCCAGATGATGGGGCATTTTTCTGGCGTGGCAGTGCTGCTTTTACTTATATCAATGACTTGCATCCTTCCTCCACTGTTCATTAGCTTCGTTTACTCATGAGCCGGATGCTTTTTCTCAAGTTTGAGTTTTAGATTAGTCACAGATTTATTGCATCAGTAAGTTTTTCAAAGTTTTTATTTTTGCTCTCTGATACATCATGCTGCATTACTGAGTGTAAACACACACACACACACACACACACACACACACACACACACACATGCAATCACAGTGTCCTGAAGCATTAAATATGCATAAAGACACTTTGAGATGACATGTGTGAAACAGTCACCCACACTTCTCCTCACCGAGCGTGCACACACACACATACACACAAACACACACACACACAAACACACACCCTGACCGCCAGCTGCGTCTCCTCCTACTCGATCTCCTCTTGCATCAGATCAGGACGAATCTCTCCCACCTGTTTCAGCTGCTCAGCCATTACACCTACACACACCTCGGCACACAGAGTGCTTCTTGCCCCCTCTAACCATCACTGTGTGTTTATGTGTGTCAGTGGAGCTGACGATGTCTGAGTGGGAATCCTGCAAATGTGCGCCCAGCAGGTCAGTGTCATGGAGCCACAGTTGGCGCGATCTCCAGTTGTACATCACAACTCTTCAGGCTTTCTGGGCACACACACACACACACACACACACACACACACACACACACACACACACACACACACACGGCTTAGTCATCACACACTCATCCTCCTCCCTTTGCTGCCTTGCAGCCAGTATTCTGTCCTTCTCCTTCTGCCTTCCGTCATTCTCCACAGATTTAAAACAAACCTTGTGCTTTGTGTTGCTTTCCAACTCGGAGCATCTGAACCGATCCCACTTGTCCTTTTGATTTCACTTAAATGCTAACTAAGCTAACTAAGCTAACCAAATGTTACTCTATTACTCTCGTGTAGACCAACCCAGATGTTAGCGTGACCTTGGTTTACTGCAGAAAATAAACTCTGTGACAAACAGAAGTTCACGATACTTCAGTGTGAATGGTTGTATGTATATATGTGTCATTGATAGACTGGCAAATTGTCAGTGGTGTGCACCACCTCACCCAGTGGATGCTGGGATACTCAATAATCCAAACAGTTTCCTCTCAAAGTGTTGGATTGATTGACTTTTTGTTTCAGCTGTGATGTATTTCATGGAGGCAGCATTTCCCTCAGTTTCAACCTGTCATATTTTTGGAAACATCATTACTCCTTGTACCAGCTGAAATAAAGTTTCATGTTGCGTAAGTTAAACACAAACATTTTGTTCCCGTCTGTCCAGATGATCGCCGCCCAGAAACAGCTGATCGAGAACGCAGATGCCGTTCAGGAGAGGATCGCCCAGGTGCAGAGAGAAGGTACAGGGAGCGATGGATGAACGGCTGGACGGTTGCTGACACGAAAACAGTTTTGATGAGCACTCATGAATAAAACAACTGCAGTTCAGGATCGACCCAAACCCTAAAAAAAAAAATCACCAAATGAGCAAGTCTGAGTTGAACATCAAACGGCTAAACTTAATGAGGGTGACTCCACGGAGAACGGGTCTGTCAGTAAACAACATTACAAGTGGATATACAGTAGTTGCAGGAGATTCTGACACTCCCAGATGTTTGTTAGTGTGGATTTCTAATTCGCAAAAAAACCAACGTCACTCTCATTTTTCTGCTTTTGGAAACGAGGATCCGTTGAGATGCACGTTTCCAAAACATCTCCACCAAGTTTATCTGCTTCAAATGTTGTTCTGCACTCGTAACACGCTGCAGCCCTGTGTTACATTAATAATTTGGATTTTCTAAACTGTGTCAGGTGTAATGCAGCAGCTGTGACAGCTGTGCAGCGAGCGTTTACAGTGAAAAGACAGGCGTCTACACAACCATACCAGTGTATTTTTAGACTCACTGCCTCAGAGAACTCGTGACCTTTAACTGACAATGCAAATGTCACGAGGGATGGAACTTTAGTTTTGTGTTAATATGTAAATCTACTATCTCACAACATAACCACCAGAAAGATGCAGCTGACACTTGCCACTGGACATTGTGTGTTAGTCACAAAAATATTCCAAGCGAACAGTTATATTTTGCATGAATTTGAATTATTGATTCCCACCCACCACTGTCAGCTGATGCGCCGCTCCTGTTTGTGCTCTGCAGGCATGGACTTCCACGAGGACCTCTCTCGGCACGGCGAGAAGGAGGGACTGAAGGGACGCAAGCTCAGCAAAGCTGTGGAGAGTTTCACCTGGAACATCACTGTCCTCAAGGTAGTGGAAGGCAACAACATAATGATATCAAAGCTTCCTTCTGCTTCATCAGAATTCATAAATCAGGCTGCAAATTTTCTTCTTCTTCTGTGTTTTATTTGAAGTGTTGATCCATCAGAAGATATAAAAACCATCTCAGTGTAGTTTTACATCTCCTCTCTCAGGCTTCTCTCTGGAGCTCTAGTAACAACAGGTCAGTGAGCCAATCAGAAGAGAGGAGGCTCTGAGCCTCTCTTCTGATTGGCTGACGGTTTTCTGAGTGATCCAATAAAAATATAGCAGATTTCAGGTAAAAACACTCAGAGAAACCAAATCCTGCAAGGTTTGGATGGTGGGTCCAGGTGGGCGGGGCTTGGTGACTGCTTTGTTGTGACATCACAAAGTTCCAGAAGTCCTGACGGCTGGTTTTAAGGCTCAGTTTCTGAATACAGGCTGTGTGCATTTCTCTGTGGACTGAGGCTTTGATACTTTCACAGTATTAATATAGAAGCTAGAGCTGATCTATAATCACACTACACATGGACACAGACCTTTAGACTGGATGGGACCTTAAAAAAGAATAAATTAATGCAGAACTTTACGCAAATGTCACTGATGTCATCACAGTTTATGTGACATCATTGTTTATGTCAAGTAACATGTAAACATGTAAAAAAACCTAAACGTTAACCCTCCACTTCCTTCAGTCCTGATTGTTCTGGTTTTCCAGCCTGTAAATCTGCTTTCACCAGCCTCGTTTCCCGCCGCGGCAGAAAGCTGTTTTTGGTGAAGAAATTCTGTTCGCTGTCTCTCCAGCACAAAACAATAGAAAGACAAAGTTAGTGACCAGCTGGTCAACATAGTGGAGGATTTAGCAGCTAAATAACCAGCTATTTCCATCACAAGCTGGAGGAAGCCAAAAACAGAGCTGAAAGGAGAGGGAGTATTGGACTTGTATTTGTCAAGTGTGTAGAAACTGATGTTCTGCTGCCCCCGAGTGGCCAAAAAACTCAATTAATGCAGCTTTTAATCAATTGCTAAAGAGTTTTGCCTTTCTTCTGCCACATCCCCGGAGGTGTCACGCTAAAGCAAGACGCCTCAGATAATAACAGGCTGTAACACTGAATTAAAAGCTGAATTTCTATCCTCTGTTGTACTTGGAGTTCACTGCTGTGCACACATGAATCAGAGGAATGTTTGTCTCTGTGGCTGCAGGGTCAGAGCGACCTGTTACGGGGAGCTAAGATGGACTCCCTGGATGCCCTGAGGCAGCTGGCTCTGGCCTGTGAAGCCTGTGGATTCACCTCCTCCTCCTCGTCCACCAACTCCTCGTCCTCCGCCTTCTCCGCCGCCGAGCTGCACTACTCCTCCCACCCGCTGTCCGTCCGCCGCAGCAGCACACACGGCAACGGACGCATTTGACATCCCACCCGCCCGCCCTCCTCCACCCCCCCCCACCCCCACCCCCCGGGTCCAGCACGCTGCCAAAGATGAAAAGGGAGTGGACAGAGTAATTACAGAGGATAACAGAGATGAGGAGATATGAGAGTGAGACAGTGTGGGGGTGAAAGGCACCAGAGGAGGCAGAGGAGTCTCATTCTGGCAGAGTGTATCCCTTTATTCAGTGCAGTGTCTAGACTAGCCTGGACCAGAGCAGTATATCTGTTAAAGCCTTACGGTGAGTTCATCAGTTTATCACTGAGGGTCCAGCCTGCAGAGAAACTTTTCATGAATGTCGTAACTCTGTTCTGGGAAAAGCGAGGAGCGACGCTCCACTCGGGTCCTTGAACTTGTGGCAGCTCCTCCTGCTTAATTTTCCGAAAGTAATGTACGTGACTCAACGTTGTAACTCAGCAGGTTTCCCTCATTAGAGAGGAGATCACAGACACCTGAATAATTTGTGATAATGGGGCTGTCGCCGAGCTGATGTTCACAGCCCGGTGGTGTTTTAGAGGTGGGGAGGAGAGGATGTAGAGCTGATGGGACAGTTATTATTCTGCCTCAGCATCTCAGCTCGTCCCTTGGGAAGATAACAAGTGTGTGTGTGTGTGTGTGTGTGTGTGTGTGTGTGTGTGTGTGTGTGTGTGTGTGTGTGTGTGTGTGTGTGTGTGTGCAATGCTGCAAATGGTGGAAAGGGAAATGTGCTATAAGAGATTGTGACCCACAAAAAACCCCCCCCAAAAAAAACATACTTTTTTAAAACTCTTTGTTTTAGATTTAACTGCAGCTAATGGAACTAAACTTTTACGTTAACTTAATGTAAAAAATAAACAGTCCTCCTGGAACTAAAGGAGTAGACAAAGCTTTTAATTAACTTAGGACAACAGCTTTACAGGAAATGATTGACAGTTCTCAACACCAGATGAATTGGCTGAACGCGGCCTTCAAACTTGGAAAAAGTTTCTGAAGGAATTTGAGGCAAAGAAGTAGAAAAATATCAAGTTCTTAATGAGGTTTGGGAGCTTGGAGAACGTGGAAAGTCCAACGCATTGAATTATTTGTCTGATTTATCTAATTAACTGTGTCAGCTCTCTTGGTGGATATTTCCAGATTTCAGTTTCATAACAAAAACTAAGGCTCCTGAGCAGCTTCCTGGTTGTTTGAGGCCTCTGCACTCGAATAACGTCACCGATTAATTGCATCAGATTTTGAGAATATGCATCGTTTCTTAACTTTAACTAGAGCACATAAAAATCCTCTTGCACCTCTGAGTGTGCACACGTTTCCTCCTCTAACTGCTATAGTCATGTACTGTGTGAAACACTGACACACACACACACACACACACACACACACACACACACACACACACAGGTCCTTGTTATCTCCCCTCTGATTGCCTGTGAGCCTGTCATGTTCACTTGGGGAGGGGACGGCTGAAACGCGAGGTGTAGTGGAGAGGAGACGCGGTAATTGGAGAAGTTGTGGATGTGTGTTGATACTGCACGTCTGCTGTAGTACATGTGTGGATCACATAACCTCCTCGCTGTACCGACATGCGGGGTAATGAACGCTTTGAGTCTGTATATGTGTGTGTGTGTGTGTGTGTGTGTGTGTGTGGGAACAACAGATTCCTGCAGCCTTGATGATGAAGTTCACTGTATTGATGTAGCAATAATAATAGTGGTGAGTCACAACAAAGTCAGTGAGGCTGTGTAACCCAGTGTGTGCTGACTGAAGGACTGAAAACAACGTAACTAACTTAATAACTCAGTGATGCTTAGAAACGTTATTTGAAAAACTACAAAAATGGTGTCCCAGCAGGTGCTACTGATCACAACTCATAATTGTTGCTTACCTGTCAGTGATGGCTTTCCTCTCAGCCTTTTTGAGGGTGACTGCGTGTTTCTTCTTTAACACAGGAAAACACCTGATGCTTCTTTCTCCTTCTAACTGAGCTTTTGCGCTCGTATTTCTTGTGGCTCGTGTTTCTGCATTTGAAACAGACTTGACACAGGACTGAGATCACCAGACTAGAGAAATCTACGGTGGCCCTGAGAGCTCAAAGCGCTGACACTTAGGAAAACACATGCAAAGACACAAACGCGCTGCAAAATTCAGTCCTACAACACATCTCACTGTTGCTATCAGAATTACATAAATAAGTGAATAACTTAAAAAGAAGGAAGTGATGAACCTGCTGGGACACACAACGCTTTTAACTTCAAAAGTCACAGTTGATCAACAAAGTCCCAGCAGGGTTCATCACTTTTTAGTGTCCCCTGGAAACGCCTACGTTGTGTTGTAGGACTGAATTTGTAATGCGTTTTTTAAATTTTATTTGCATGTGTTGTGTGATTTTTTTTTTATCGCAGCGCACGTGTTATCAAATTGATGAAGATGTTTTCTGAATTTGCAGCGTGTTTGTGTGTTTTGTTAAGTCGCAGTGTTTTGAGCTCTCAGGGCCACCGTAGAAACACCTCCGTCAGTGTGATCACACGTCACTATTTCTCCAGTGTTGGTGATTTTCATGCTTTAGTTGAAGAATTACATTTTGTAAAATACAAGAGATACAAGGTTTGATGTCATTGAAAAAAATAAAAATAAAGAGCAAGTAAGTTGTATTTGTAATCTGGTGCACCACAGGAACTATTTAACTGGCTGACACATTTAATTCCACTTCATCTGCTGCAGGCGACGACGCAAAGTGTTTGAACAAAGCAAGTCGAGGGGGGAGCTTTCTGAAAATGAGACATTTTGAATGTTCATGCTGCCCTTTTGAGGGGGGCGGGAGGGCGGAGCGATCGGAGACGAGGATCACAGCTAAATGGCATTTTGCGGCAGACAGGATGTAATGAGGAGCCCTGAAACACAGGCGGTGACTCTGGGGTTTGATAACTTGCGCTTGTGCAGGACTACTGTTTGTTCTGAATGACATCCCACATTTTTATACACACTTTTTATTGCCTTTCATTCACACACCACATTCCTTTCTTTCTGTAATAACATTAACCTCCACCTTCCTCCATCCTGGTGTTCCTGCTGCTCCTCTGGAGGCTCCAGGTGGGGAGCGCCCGAGCTGATGGCACTGAGTCACAGCCACAGGAGGAGGCTAACCTGATAACATTTCCATGTGTGTGTTTGTTTGTGTGTGTGTGGGTGTGTGTGAGAGAGAGAGAGAGAGAGTGAGAGAGAAGGCATATGCTTCTAAAAGTAGAAGACATATTGGAGAGAGAGAGAGAGCAAAGGTTGAAGGATAGAAGAAGAAGAGAGTGATATTGGATTAACTTTTGGTTACATGTGTGGTTGGGTGAGCACACCTGCAGAGCTTCATAATTGGCTGTGAGCAATAGACAGAGTGACAGCACCTGCTGTTTGGGTCTATTAATAACGTTGTGACTCACGGGAGGCTTTGGGATGTGTGTATCTGCTGGTGCGCTTGTGTCTGTCATGATACCACGCTGCCCTAATTCCTGGCCCGATGATGCAAACCGGTTCTCCTGCTCACACAGTCATTGCCAAAACTACTTGCCATATTTCCTCTTAAATGCGCCGAAGCAGACGGGGGCTTCAGGATCTTTGTTCTGTTTTGTTTTTTGGAAGTGCTCCACTGCCCCCGAGAGACGTGCTCAGTAATCTAAAAACTACAGATTTCATAAGATCATAAGATCTGCTTACCTGCAGGGAGGATGCCTCCGCATTAATGATGCATCAGCTCCAGTAAAACAAACCACGGTGTTAGCTTTCTGTGTTCCGGTTTACACGCCTGCTATGACATGGGAAATGCAAGTGGGTCAAAGAGCGAGCAGGCGATGTGGGATTTACTTTACCTGAGGACATGTGCAAAGATGGTGGTCACAGGGTTTATCTTTGTGGGTGAACATGGGTCAGGTTTCAGTAATTAGGTCACCTCTGGTTAAAGTTGAAGCTCGTCCTCAGAATAATTCATCAGGCATATACTGTATTTACATGACATCGACATGTGATCACAGAGAAAAAAAATGGCAGCTCGTTATTTAAGTGGAGACCGACCTTTGCAGTGTGTGTCAGGAAGATACAGCACCTGAGCCACCACACGTGTAGCTGGATGATCCATGAGGACCATACCTGTGTTTTTGCATGATTTAACCCACTTACTTTGAATCGGTTACTGTAGACGTGCAATAGAAGAAACACACCATTGTATCTGAAAATGTATAGACTGAATGTGCTTTTATACCTTCCAGGCAGCTATTGGTTTCAGTTAATGTCAGTGTTGTAGGGAAGTCCGCCTGCGGAGACTTGCTTGGGATAAATCCATTTCAGTGAACATCCTGCGTTGGTTTTATTTTTATTCAGGAAGTTACAATATCATATTGTGACGATGCAAATGAAGACGCAGATGGACCTGCAGCTGAATTTTTGTGATAAACACTTCCCTTTTTAAAAGCCTTTTTAATGCAAGAAGCTACCGAGCTCACATTATCCTTCTCACTGTGTATGTTTTTTTTGCTTATTATTTGTTGTCTGGGGTTTGGATTTCTGACAATGGAGCTCATCAGTGCGACGCTGTAAAGTAGAACCAACTCTGTCTGAGCTTCCCAGCAGCTCAACATTTCCCCCCACAGCAGCAGATTTTACAGCACAATGATAATATAACTTTTATAAGAATAAAACTGTGCGTGATGTTCACAGCGATGGATCACCCGTCTCAAGAAAGCTTCAAGTCCCTAAATGTTGCAACAGTCAGCAGCGGTTTGTGGAAAATGAACTGAACTTGCAGAAACACCAGTATGACCCTTTAAACATTTAGACATAAATAAACATTTTAGGTACAAAGCTTTTTTCCTTTCCTCTCCGCGCCTCTCTCACACTCTGCTTCATATGTCACTGCACTTTGCTTCTTCAAGACACTTTACCTGATGATATGTTCATTTTGCAGTACTGAAAAATGTCGTGTTTACCTCTGCAGAAGGCACTGCGGTCAGCCACTCACTTACAGTGCTTTACTATGATGTTCAGTATATCGTATCTCATTTGTAGCCCAATGCTGCGCCCTGATCTCTGAAGTGTGGACTGAGCTACTTCCCTTTATGCCCTTTAAAGTGGGACAGATCTGATCAATGTTCCTCACTGTGATTGCATTTTCAGTTCGGAGTGTGAAGGATGAGGATGAGTGGGAGACTGATCCACGCTCGTGAGCAGGGTGTCGCATTGAGGTTGCACTGTATCTCTGTTACCCACATGTCTTAACCTAGAGCTGTATCTCTCTGTGCTCTTCAGTGTGTGTGTGTGTGTGTGTGTGATGTTACTTAACTTCGCAGTGATCAATTAGTGCTTAACATTCATTTGAATAATTGGAGAGTTGTTTATACCTGCCATAGTGATGTGGGCAAAGTTGTGTCTTTGGAAATGTGTAAAGGTATTTTAGGTTTCTATATTACCCGTGGCATCTGCAGTGTCTGTGTTGGCCTGTGTCTACACCGCTGACCTTTAATCCAGTGTTGTTTCCTCAACTGTTCTGACAGTCACTGTATGTTTTTGTAAAATACAAAAGAAAAAAAAAAGACCAGAGGAAGAAAAATATTTATTGAAGTGTGTTTTAAAAACCATAAATAAATATAATTAATTAAATGGACCTTGCTTTTATTTTGAAAAGCTACTGTGTTTTCTATCTTACAAGTAATCAAATATAACAAGAGTATGTATCCCAGACTAAATAAAGTTATCTTTTCCTGACCAAACTCTTTGTGTTGCCTGTACTTTATCTATCTATCTATCTATCTATCTATCTATCTATCTATCTATCTATCTATCTATCTATCTATCTATCTATCTATCTATAAAGTTTGATATGATATTCATACAGTTACTAGTTTACAGTATTAGGTAGTTTTTCCTGGGTGTACCTAATAAACTGGCAATTGAGTATAAAAGCAGTGGTGGAATGTTACTAAATGCATTTAATACTTAATACTGTACTTAAGCACTTTTTAAGGTAAAAAGTAATAGAATTAATAAATGAATAAATAAAGACTGAAAATGATTAAATTATTATTAAAATAGTTGGTGAGAAGTTTTCTGTTGAGTTGTTGAAGATCTAATCTTGTCATAGATATTATTATAGATTAAGCTATTTTGAAGTATATGAATTTAGTTAAAATCTCCAACTTAATAATACAATACAACAATTAAATAAATAATTGTCAAAATATTTATGAAAAGGCATTTCTTCTTTTATCTCATATGAAGAAGAATTTTGATACTGATATATTTTGATAATAATACTTTTCAATGTAGGAGTTTAACTGAGGGATTCTCCGGAAATGACACAAATCTTTTCTTTAAAAAAGGATCGACACTCTGTTGGTCTCGTTGAACTCTATAAATAAATACACGGTCCACTCGAGGTCCTGTAATGATGTGACAGAGTGATGTTTCTCACGCTTCACAAACGATCTTTGGTTGCGTACAACCACAGGCCCGCGCGGGAGTGCCCCCGAAACAGCCCATGTCATCATGTGAGGAGTTAACGTTAATTAGCATCCGTTAATAAGCTTCTGCTGTCGGTTAAGTTTGTTATTTTACCCGGTGAAGTATTTTTTCTTTGGTCTTTATTTAAAAAAAAAAAAAAAAGACCGAGGAGAGGAAAGGCTATACATTTAGGAGATTCGTTAACCTCGAACCCTAATCCGGGTACTTTGCCGAGCGGGAACCATGGATTAAAAATGGCCGAGTTTGGGAGATCCTCACTTTTGGTAAAACCAGATGGAGGCAGTGATGCGGCAAAATGGATACCAACTGCCGTGAAACCCCACAGAAGAAGAAGAAGGAGAAGGTCCTCACCCAGGTTAGTCAGAATTATTTAGATTGAAAACATAGAGCAATAGTAAAAATATTACCCAGACTATCACAATTATGTATTTCTTAGTTCAATTTAACCTATACCTGCCTGTTCAGTAACATTTGGCTAGCTGTGTTTTGGCGGGAGTTCACTCTCACTTATTCAGCCTATGTTATCAGTAAAATTGAATACTACAACAGGACTCAACGTTGTATAAAGTTATTGTTGTGAACCCTTCTTGGACTTAGCTTTGTCTTGTCTATTTAGCATGATTTGTACAATAAAAACACAGACACACATTCACTTTATTTTTTGGATAGAGCATATGTAGTTGTGTGTGGCAACAGTTTCCCTGTGTAAGGAGACTATTGTTATCTAAGAACTAAGCTAACTTTCAGTTTGAGTTGTTTAGATTATCTGGCTGTGTTGGCTGCTAACTCTACCTCTCTTGCTGTTGCCATCTACCTATAATAGGCTATGTGGTGTATTTACATTGGTATAGATTGAGAATTGCGTTCTTGTTTTGGCTGATCTTAATTTCTCTAGGTTGTTGTCTGTTATGTGCATTATAATGCCTCAATTCTACTTGTTGTGTTGGGGTAGGTTGTTGCCATTGTTTTGGGGATTTCCTTCTGACTAACTGTGACCAGGACGTTGTTCTTCTAATGTAGTTTAACAATTTTAGGATAACATGCTGTTATCAGGATAAAATAGTCCTGTTTAATCTCATCCAGTAAAAGCAAAATGAGTAGAGAATTGAAACCGTGATCAGCAGTGCAGGTACTTGAGGTTGGTATGTCAGGAACCCTCCCAGCATGCACTCGGGCAATAAATTTAAACATAACTATTATGGTGAGTGGTCACAGTCGCTGGTCTAAGGAGTTTCATACTGTACATGATGATTCTCATTTCTGCCACAAGAGGGAGGCAAACATCAAGCTATTGTCTTTATGGGTCAGGCTCAAAATCATCTCATATTGTAGGTCAGCCACGCAGTATAGTATAGTATTTGATGTTGATAAATGCTAATCTCACTGAGTTCTGTCAGTTCTATCAGAGTATTTTCAATTTGTATTGTATTGCAGTGAGTGGTAATCATTGACTCCTTTTTCAGTATATACGTATCTCTCTGAGGATTTTTCAAAAGTCCAGAAACCTGAAAAACACATTAGAAGTTATTTAGCAATTTATTCTTTCCCTCATGGGATCAATAAAGTCTATCTATCATTTGATCGATCGATTGATCTATCTATGAAAAATGCTTGTTTCATAGGGCCAACAGTCCAAAACCCAAATGTATTCAATTTACAGTCATATGAAGCAGATAAAGGCAGCAAATCACAAGAAGCTGAAGCCACCATATGTTCGGCATTTGTTGTTAAAAAAATGCTTAAATTGATAATTGATTAATTAGTGAAATAGTTGCTGATTAAATTAATCTATTAAACCAATAATCATTTCAGCTCTGCCTATTGTGTTCTGTAGATCCTAACTACTGATGTCAGAAGATCATCTGCGCTGGACTACAGATGGACACGTTTAAGGACTGCATCTGACTGTTGATGGAGGTATGTCATTATCAGTGGCACAAAGTAACTAAGTACATTTACTCAAGCTTAAGTGTAATTTTTAGTGCTTTACATGAGAATCCTTGTTTTCTGCTGTTATCCACTACAATTTAGAGACAGGTATTATACTTTCTACTCTACCTTAGAGTAATATTATGTCATATGACCAAAAAGTACATATAATGATTTATTAAGACAAAACTAGGTGTGAAATTACCATAAAGGAGTTAAAATTAACCCCACTTTTATCAGCTGTAATATTATATTCAGTCATATAATTAATTAATAATTATAATCCAATAATATAATATAATGCCCAGTATTCTGAAATGGCTCATTCTGCATAATGAGTGTTTTTACTCTCAGTACTTTAAGTATATTTTGATGTTAAAACTTTTGTAATAAATAATCAGAGTGCTTTTCCCACCGCTGTCCATATCAACTGGTTTGTAATGCATGTGTACACAGGACATATCTGTCAGTGTTGTGATGTATTGTCTCTTATCTGAGATGAACAGCAGTGAAGTGTCATAGTCGCTGTATCTGCCCCCCACTCCCTCAGGAGGTGTTGGGCAGCAGATGGGAGGTGATGGAACTGTGTGGTAGTGTAGGCGGTGACATGACAAGCTGTCAGGCCCTAATGCAGGCTAACATCTGGAGGTTGTTGGCCATGTCACTTCATGCCTGCCGGCAGGGTCCTCTAGCCTGGGGCCAGAGGCCACCCTGTGGGACATGCACCCAGGGCCAAACCTGGGCCTCGGAGACAGTAAGCAGCAGCAATAACGGTGTACGTACGGCAGGAGTCATTTTGCCTTTTAACATGAAGTGAAAGCAAAGAAAATCAGGCTTGTGTCGGGGTAATATTGACTGAGCTACAGTATATAGTGACGGAGTAGAAAGTGGTCTAAGTAGGTCATCAATGTAGATAGAGCTCAAACACAAGCAAAGTTCATAAACTTAGTCTGAAAATAACTACATGGCTCTGCAGCTTTGGAAGACAACATGCACCATCTTTGTCAGTGTATTTATCACAGTAAACAGCAGCGATAAACTACAAATAGACCATCACAAGATGTCCTCGCTGAGTTGGTGCTGTAGACGCGACTGCATGCACAGCAGGATAATACAGGGCCTGTTAAAACTGTAAGCGCCATTGAGGCACTGTGCTATTAGCGCTTCATGCTCGCCTTGAGCATCCAAGAAACAAGTGCCTCTTCTATTTTAATGACAGCCCTCACCCAGCGGTAATTTCACCGTGATTAAGGCAGGAGAAAAAAAATCATCTCTTAAAAGTCTCTAAATTGCATCTTATTTATCCACCTTTTAACTAACTACAAAAGGCAGACAGACAATGGCGCTGCATGTTTCTACCTCTCCTAGTGAACAATTACACTTAAAACATTATCTGCTCCATCGTTATATGGGTATTAAATATGGCACTCAGGAGATGACACAGAGTGCGGCTTTGATGGAAAAGTTTAGACGAAAGAAATTAGATTTTTTTCTAACTATTTTTTTCATTATTTTTTTTCACACATCACCTTTGACCTGCTTGATGCGAATAGGTCTTTTGGTTTAGTTTTTCTTCCACTGGGTGGAACATTTTTTACACATACTGTATATCATATGCAGAGCCTTTCCTCTGTAGTCAGCCTGAAGCATTAATTATTTCAGTTGGTTCTAGCGGGGCTGCTGGTGTGGCTCTCGGGGGGGGGGGCAGTGTTGGATGGGCGGTTGGTGAACTACTTTATTCTGGACTTGAATATCTCAACAAGTATTGGATGGAGTGCTACGACATTTTTTAGATATTCATTTTCTGTAGACGATGATGAATCCTAATTGTAGTTTTGATTTGAAATGTTTTTGAAATGTCTCAAAAACTACAATGAAATTTGGTTCACACTCTCATGTTCCCATTGGGATAAACTGATATATTTATTGATCCCCTGAGTTTCCGTTTTGTCTTTGTCCAGCACTTTGGTTTGTGATAAAATACCTGCAAAGCTAATCATGTTCCCATCAGCCTCAGCTGCTGATAAGTTGATTAATTGATTAGTGAATCACCAGAAAATGAATCTGGACATATTTTAATAATTGTTTAATTGTTTTGGTCATTTTAGTCAAGCTAAAATGCAAAATATTCTTGGGTTTCTGCTTCTCAAATTTGAGTATTTGCTTATTATCTTTCTCCTATGTGACAGTAAATTGAATACTTTTAGTTGTTTGATTGTTGGTGGGTTAAACAAGTACGTTAAAGACCTCACGGTGGGCTTGGAGAAATTGTAAATGATTATAGACTAAACATCTAATTGATTAATCGAGAAAATACTACTTGATAAAAAATACAGCTGCAGCCCTTGTTGCATTAAGAAATGTTAGCATGCTAACATAACAAACTAACTACCTTAGTTCAAAGCAGCTCTTCTCTCCAGAGCATTGCTCTCACAGTATAACTAAGAGAACTGTCTTATCTAACAGACACTCAATATGTATTGGAACTAAAGATCTTGAGTGAATCCTCTGTGTGTTAAATTCACAGCAGAAAGCCAGTGGAAAGTGGTTCTCATTGGATAAATCCCAAAAATCAGTTTCATGAACGTGGGATTTTGAGGAGCGAGGTCCCATCAAGACGGCTCGTCTGTATTAAATCACACTCTATTGTGTGGAGGGTGGAGAGGAGTTGGAGAGCAACACACGTGGATAATTACACTCACCAGAATTGCCGTTGCACCTCTCCGAGCCCTCCCGTTCCCGGAGACCTGAGAAGTCCCACCCCCCTACCTGAGCAATCACACGCCATCTTCAGAGACATTGTATTATAATCACAGCCATTCACAACTTGCTAAAGTTTGAATTTACCTCTCTGTATTACCTCTGTCCTCCTCAATCATCCCTCCTACTCTATTCTTTTCATTTATTTTCTCACTTGATTGCACACTCATAGACTCATCAATCAACAGTTAGTCAGCGACTCAGTCACAGAGTCGCTCCGTCAGTCAGTCGCTGCTTTGCAAATGATTGAAACACTTATATATTGGATTGTAGTGCCTCCTCGTTCCACGCAGGCTCTCACACACACACACACACACATGCACGCACTCCTCTAGCTAATGTTGCTAATGTTAATAGCCTGTGCTGCTTTAATTGGTTCCTAAACGCTGTAAGCAGGGTTCCCACTGCGTGTTTAATGAACAGGTAGCACTCCATGATTACAGCAATCTCAACCCACCACCCCGCTGCTACAGACTCCCGTCACACACACACACACACACACACACCAGCAGACACCGCACACACTGTCCCCAGCCGTGTACGCAAATGGACAAAGGCAATTTGAGAGGCTCCTGTGCACCGCAGGATGCTGGGTAAATTAGAGACTAGGACGTGAGGGAGAGAGGGACCAAGCGAGGGAGACAACAAAAGAAAATGAGGGGAGATGAGCGCGTAAAATGATTACTGGTTTATGAAGGGAAGAAGAGGTGGAATCATTTCATAGCACATGGCCGTGTGAGAACAGTAGGTGATTTGCTCCTTCGCGAGCTTGAATGTGTGTGTGCAGAGAAGAAGCAGTTTCTGATTATAAAATGTGTGTCTCCTTTTTCTTGTTTTGTTGTAATTGTGTATTGTAATAGAGCATCCTTGTGTTCTTTTTTTTTTTACCGTGAATTTTTGCTGCGATTCATCGGATTATTACGACAGTTTTCAAGAGTCACTTGAGAGACAAACTTGTCTTTGACTCCATTCCAATGCTCTCCTCTCCTCTCCTCTCCTCTCCTCTCCTCTCCTTTCCTTTCCTTTCCTTTCCTTTCCTTTCCTTTCCTCTCCTCTCCTCTCCTCTCCTCTCCTCTCCTCTCCTCCTTTTCCTTTCCTCTCCTCTCCTTCCTTTCCTTTCCTTTCCTTTCCTTTCCTCTCTCTCCTCTCCTCTCTCTCCTCTCCTCTCCTCTCCTTTCCTCTCCTCTCCTTTCCTTTCCTTTCCTTTCCTTTCCTTTCCTCTTCTCTCCTCTCCTCTCCTCTCCTCTCCTCTCCTTTCCTCTCCTCTCCTCTCCTTTCCTTTCCTTTCCTTTCCTCTCCTCTCCTCTCCTCTCCTCTACTCTCCTCTACTGTACTATCTTCTCTCCTCTCCTCTCCTCTCTTATTTCCTCCTCTCCTCTCCTCCATCTGTTAGACCTTGTCTGTCCTGAGGCACAGACTCAGAAGCTCCTCTTCTCAGTCGTATGATGAAGATGTGAGATGACAACCACCTCTGTCTGTTTTGTTTGGTCAGACCGGCTCACGCAGAGTGAGTAGAAACAGAGGTGGGTCTCGTTGGAGGCCTGTATATATGTACGGCTGGGTGGCAAACCTCATGTTGTATACATATTTGTTCAAACATGTGCAAGTTGCTCAGTAATCCTGCCCTCTGTGTTCCCCCCTCCCACACATGTATATAAACAGGCAGGCCTCTGCCCATCTCGGCTACCACGGGGGAGATGCGATGGGTGAGGTTAGCGAGGAGGAGGGGGTTGAGGGAGGGGTGCGTGCACAGCCTCATCCAGATGCCCTTTGTAAATAAGCAGGGAGTCCTTAGAGGGTTGCTGTCGGGCGTTCTGCCTCACCCGTCCCGGAGGACCCAATCAGGGTGTCCCCCATACCTTGTGTAAGGGGTGAGGAAAGGAGAGGGTCTGGTCTGTATGTGCCTGGTGCTGACACAGAGGAGCTGTGGGTCTAATTCATTAAACCAGCCTTCTAATATAAACAGCCATTCATTTCACTGCCTGACACTGGGCCGTCTGGACAATGTGAAGAGCCCCAATAGAACTGCCATACACTGCTGTTTGTGTGTGTGTGTGTGTGTGTGTGAGTGAGTGTGTGTGTGTGTGTGTGTGTGTGTGTGAGTGTGTGTGTGAGTGTGTCAGTGGTGGAGTCTGGCTGTTTGTGTGTTCGAAGTCTCAGAGAGCCTGTTGGTCTCGGGCAGGTACAGTGAGGATAACCAGAGGCTTTCATGAGCCTCGACACGGTTCACAGAGCAACTGAAATGCACATTTTTATTTTTTAAAAATTCCAGATAAATGCAAATCCAGTTAAATAATGTGGTCTGTATTTTATAATAAAGGGAGCACGTTAAGATGTTGCTGACTTATGTCAGTAGAACGAGTAGTGATTTGCAGACGGCAACGCTCCAGGTGGTGAGAGAGTGAATACCTGCTTTTAAGGACAACACAGGCTGCCTGACAAAAAGTTAGAAATATATGATATGGCACATAGGAAAGAAAATGAATAACGTGAATGAATTATTCACATAAAAGTAATACAATGCCCAGGATAAAGGATAAAATAAATATATATTTAAACAATAAAAAAGTGATTATTTGATATACTTTGTAATTTGCAGTTGACGGAAAAATTAGGAATGAAGCAAGTAAATACAGTTTTGTAGATATATGAAGAAAATAAACAGATCAGGAAATGAAAGTAATCAGATTACATTTCTGCACTTCAGTAAAAAAAAGTTCCAAAGTTTTCATCAAGCAGTAAATATGATTTGTTAAATGTTGGAGTCTTGAGTTTTAAATCGTCTTTTGCAAACAAAGGACAGACAATGGTGAGAAAAACAACCCATTTCTCTCATCTCAGTTCTTTATCTCTGGTTAACTCGCAAGTAAAAGCTAATACACACACACACACACACACACACACACACACACACACACACACACACACACAACACACACACACACACACACACACACACACACACACTCCTTTCCAGTCTCCTGCAGGGCCAAATTGTTCAGATCAGACCCCCCACCCGTTGCACACTCTTAGCTCCATGTCTTGTCGTTCTTTTGTGATGAAGTGATTTGTTCTCCTTTGTTATATCTGAGAGCAAAGAACGGGAGAAGAAGCCTCAAAAAATCCCACCTGCGGAAAGCGACAAAACACTTAAAAAATAGGGACAGTGGACGAATGTATTTTGAGGTAATGACTTACAATGATGAGTAATCATGAAGAATAAGATGCTTTTATAATCCTTGAAACGTGGCGGGTTTTTGATACGATCTCCATCTAAAGAAAGTCGGTTTCAAATCACCTAAATCATTGCAGCTTTACTGAAATGGAGTTTGACAGTTTTAACGAAAAGAGATCTGATGTGTCAAATTATTTGACCACATTGTGTTTTAGCTTCGTTTAGGTGGCACATAGATTTCCACTGAACAGCGGTCTGGCCACATGTTATTTAGGGACACGTTGACAGTATACAGTCAACAACAGACAGACAGACAGGCAGTACACACCCTCTGACACTGATACTGAATGTGGAATGTGGGTTTTATGGGCTTATAAATGCACACACACACACACACACACACACACACACACACTTTGCACTCATCTGTGTGCACACACACTCACACACACACACACATATACACCCATCCATTCAAGCATGCAAGCATCCACCCACCCACATATGCAAACACACACAAACACACACGCACCTAGGTATCTGTGACCACTAATTGTGTCTGGCCAGTGCCGTCCCCAGCAGCCAGGGTCATGAGAGTGCTGCGGTGCAGGACAGGGTAGCCATTGCGGTAGTCTCTTAAACATAGCTTATCCTGAGGCCTGTTATTACCCTGAGAAACTATCATCCTTTTCTCCTCAAAACCATCCCGCTCAGTCAATTTAATGAAGCAGGCATTCCTACGGAGGGAAATGAGCAAAAACTCCCACAGTCCCACGCAGCACCAGCAATTAATGGTTCCAGACGACAACCTCTGAGATGGAGACAGGGACTTTCTTACAGCGGATAGGTTTATCCTAACAATGCTGTGTCACTTTGTCTCCTCTATCTTGTCTTTGTTCAGCCGTTTCAGTTCTTCAAGTACCCACTCCCATACGTCTGTGACCTGCACTAACACTATCAGAGCAGTGTCACTTTTTAAAGATGCAATCACAAAAATTTTAGCTTTCCTGTAGTAAGTCTAACATGCAGTGTGCATATGGGTGATCAGCACTGTTGACTGATGAGTCATGACAGTCATATTTCGTATCATAACAGAAGCTCCCTGCGAGTGACCAAGACAATGTTTTATTCTCAAGGCAAAAAATAACCACAACTATAAAGAATTTTTGCCTGGATATCAATAATTGAAAGAGAAAAAGACTAATGAAGATATATGAGTGTATATCGTTTTATTATTGGCAAACATTTCTGGCTTTGAACTCTCAACTCTGGTCATGAGATAATATATTTTCTCAGGCTAAACCTTTCTATCAGAGATGACAGCAAGACGTCAACAGTAAAGCTGAGGTAAAGCTTTCTAATTAAAAGGTAAAAATAAAAACCAACTCCACCTCTTAAGCTAATTCTACTCTCACATTATTGTAAATTTAAAGAAGTGTTAAAAATAAATAAGATTGCAACCCACGAAACACCGACATGCAGCAGCATTTATTTGTAAATTTGCCAACATACAGCACGCTGACATATGTGTGTGATAAGGACAGGAAAAGATTAGTCGATTAATCATTTAGTCGATCGACAGAAAAATATTTAGCAACTATTTTGATAATCAACTAATTGTCTCAGTGAGTTTTTTTAAGCAAAGCCAAATATTTGATTTCAGCCTCTCAAAACAGAAGATTTGCTTTAGTTAACTGAATGTTTTTGGCGTTTTGGAGCAAAACAACACAATTTAAGACGTCACATTTGGCTCTGTGAGGTTGTGATGCGCCTTTTTGGTTTTGGTCCATAATGCTGGTTTGCTGATACAGTCACCAAAGCGTTTTTGCAGTGTGACTTTTCTTCTTTCTTTCTTTGTGTGTTGTGAAAATCTCTGCAAAGTTACCTGGCGACACTAACTGACTTTCTTCAAACATTATGTGTCTTCTAGAAAGTCGTCTTTTCTTTTTAGAAGTACCAAAAACCAGCTGCAATTCTTGCTGCTACCACTGTATGTGATGGCCTCTACTTCATATTTGTCCTGTTGGAATGAATTTCCTGTTTCACTTTCAGTATAATGTCAGTTGTTTAAAGAGGGCAGAGCTGCTCGCTGAGTGACAGCACAGCCTTTAACTTTTCTCCTCCTCCCGCGGACTCCCCTTCAACTGTTGACTTGAATTAGTCTCCTGCTGCCTTTATTAGCAGCAGCGGTGGAATCAGAGAGGCCTGTCTGCGTGGATCACCGAGGAAGGAAGGGGAGGGGAGGGGGGGGCAGCGACCACTAAGTGCTTCACTTCTGATCTCTGCTGGGGGTCATGGGGTCGCCGCTCAGCCTCACCCTGATGACTTCTGACACCGCATGAGCGCCCAAAACCACACGCGAGCGCACACACACACACACACACAGACACACACACACACACACACACACACACACACACACACACACACACACAAAGCACAAAAAGCCACATCCTCGGGGACTGCTGGAGCACTGATACAATTAACTCAAGTGCAACTACTCTTGCACAAGTATCGCTCAAATATTTATTCACAGTAAAAAGAGCAGCTTATAAACAGAGTGCTTGTGTTCTCACATCAGGAACAAAACCCTGTGAAGATCATGAAGATAATTATCTCCAAGGTCTGAACCGATGTGAAGCTGTTTTTTCAGTAGCTGTTGCAAACAATTAATGGGTCAACATCAGGCTCACGGTTGATGTTTACGGGAAGGTTGCTCTCTAATCATGTCACCAAAGCAGCAGTAATTTGGGGTTCTGAATAAGACGGGTCTCATTTTACTCACTCGTTATGTCTAAACGTACCAGTCTCAGACGAGTCGTAATTAAAAATGAAATGTAATCACGTATAATGTATGTTTTTAACAGTGCTCCAGACTTTCTGAGTGGCAAACAAAATAAGTGAATTAACTACAACATCAGGAGACATTGAGAGGACTGGGTGAAGTTGCTCAGCTCACACTAACTGAAGTCTGAGGAGTGACAAAAAGAGAACCGTTAGCTGCTAACACTGAATTGTTTTTAAGGCTTTAAGTGGCTCTGAAACATGTATGAAGTTGACTGCTGTAGTTTGGTAAAGTTAAACCAAGCAAACAGTCACAAACACAACTTAAAATCATGCTTTCCCCCTTTTATTTCCCTCTAATAGCTTTAGGGTTTGGAAAATTATCTTATTCAGCTTGTTCCAAGTCTTCACTGAAGCTATATGTTGTTTACATTCAGAAAAATATTCAAACCCGAGACTGGCATCACCAGTCCATCAAATGTAAATATTCCCGATGCCTTGCGCTTCATTTTGTACACATTTCCCCACAAGGCGGTCTGGATTTGTGGGTCGGTTTAGACAACAAAAGCACCTTGGGTAAAGCTAATGAAAGACTGTGGTTTTGGTTGAATGTTAATAAACATCTGTTGAAGCGTAAATGTGGATGTTTTCTGTATTAAATCATCATTTATCTGTGCTGTCGGCAACTTTAATAATGCTGTAGCGTTGTATTGTAATACTTGAGATTTTAGCACCAGATAACATTAATAACATTTTCTTTCTTGTTTAATAAATAGACAACGTAATCTGGGAAGCATTACACTTCCTTCAAAACATATTTGCAGTTGCAGATTATTGTATAGAGACGTAATTTCTAGGAGACTGAGTTGGACTATCAATTTCTAAGGCTGCATCAATTGATATTTTTGACCTCTTGGGGGAAGCGGAGCAAGCTGTAAACCTGGCATTGACATGACCTCGATCAAGTTGATGAACAGCAATGTTAACATTCATTTAGAGCCGTGTGCAGTATTCCCTCTCTTTAAGCTTTGTTTTTGGTCTCTACCAAAACAGTGGGGGATATCTGGCTCTTTATGCTCCGCTGTGTTCACCTGCCGCTCTCTGAGCTGTGTCTATCTGCTGTCTGATGCTGAGCAGGGGCAGCGGTTGTCGTGGATGTAGTGAACAATAGGACTTTAGCAGTTTTCCGCCAAAAACAAAACGTGTTGATACGAGTGGTGAGGCAGAACCTCAACAGCCGGGAAGATGCTAAAATGCTACATGGATCTGTGGGGATGTGAGAAGTGCAGCTTTAAATGTATAAATCCTCAGGGTTGATAATAACAATGAGCATCATTAATTTCTGACTCCTTTTAATTTGGATTCCCACCACCTCTAATTCAAGATGCAGTCTGTATGGACCAAATTAGAGCTGAAACGATTAATCAATTAATCGTTTAGCTGATCCACAGAAAATTAGTCGGCAGCAATTTCAACAATCGACAGCCTCTTTGCTGTTTGTCTTTGACTTATACTATATCATACTATACAATACTTATGTGATAGTAAATCAATAATTTTTGGGTGCGCTTTAGCAGATATATTCTTCACTAGTTTATAGAACAAACAATGAATTTACCAATCAAAATGACTCAATGATGAAACAAATCATTAGCTAATCCCCCATTAATGCTGAAAACTTTCCTCTAAAGTCTGTATCTTGACACCTCGCCTCTCTCAGCTCCTTGCTACTTACTTACTTATTTATTGCTGGAACAAAATGGATGATAAAAGCTCAAATCCCCTCTCTCCTTCCCACCTCCCTCTCTCCTTCCCTCCCTCCCTCTGCCCAGACTGTCTCCTGTGTGTTTATCTTCTCATCAGGGCTCTTTATTGGTAAATAAGGGTGGCCCTCCCAGCCTGGCCCCCTTCTTTTCTCTCCTTTTTCTCTCACTCCTCATGCTCCTACTACTCTCTTTTCCTCCATCTACCCATCCCGTCTCCCCCTCCTCTGCAGTGCCTCCCTGCTTGTCTCTGTGTGTGGAGTCTAAGTGCTGCTGATATGTGTGTGTGTGTGTGTGTGTGTGTGTGTGTGTGTGAGTGTAACTATAGCGGCCAGTGTTTAGGCTATTAGAGCCGTCTATTTACAATCTGGAGTTTCCTATTGATTATGTCTGCCTGCTCTCTCTGTTTACATGGGGGAAATAAATAACACATGTCACCGACTCGCTCTGACTCGACATCTTCTTTCTCCTCCAGCTCTGTCTCCCTCTACTTTTCTTTCGCTCTCCCTCCCCTCTATCCTTTTTATTTATTTTTTTTCAAACTGTCAATTTCAACCGCGTCTTTCTTTCCCTTTGATGGTTTTCTCACAACTTCCTGCTCTTAATGTGGCTTTGACTTCAAATGGAGATTTTAGCTCAGTCTTAGCAATTTGTAAACTGAGACACAAAAAGCAAGTGACACACAAACAAGGGACATGCATTCTTGGACACCCAGAGGCTGTAATATATCAATCAGGACAGTCAGAGTCAATGACACATATACACACACACACACACACACACGCACACACACACACATCATATGTATGTGCAGTATATGTACATCTACTTACGATGCATGCAAACAGGCACTCACAGTGTCAGCCGCAAACCAAAGAGAGACACAGTCGAGAAGTGGTAGAAGTATTCAAATCCTAACTGTGCAGGAGATCTTCAATGGTGGATGCATCCACAAACTTGCAACACATACTCATACACACACACACACACAGTCACACACACACACACACACACACACACACACACACACACACACACACACACACACACACACACACACATAAGCCACCACTATTGTGCTTTTTCTCCATGCCTCTCTCATTGGTAACAGGAGCTGGGTGTCTGGGCTTCAGACCAGGCAGTGTGTCATACCTTCCATCCCACCGCCTGCCGCCCCCCCCTCCCTGCCTCTTCTCCTGGGCACGCAGCGCTCAGATAGCCCTTCTGATAAGACTAAAACTCCATGTGAACAACAGGCAGGAGTGAAATCACACTGTGAGGTTGACTCTCGCTGGCGGTGGACGACGTATTCAGAGCCATGAGTGAAGAAAATGCAGCATTTCTTTATAAAAGTAAAACTGAGGCTAAAATTCCTTCATTCAAGAAGAGAGCAACAGTTAACAAGAAGAATGGCTCCTTACAGGACGTTAAAGATCCCCTTCAACCAAACTTTAAATACTCTGATTTGAATAATAATTTGTATTTTCCACAGAAAAGTTACTTTCTTTTTCTCCCTTATTGAAAAATCCAAACTCTATAAATATCCCAACACTGTTCATTTCAAAAAAAGTGGTGTAAAGTAATTAAGTACATTTACTTAAGTACTAATGAGGTACTTTACTTGAGTAATTCCATTTTCTGTCACTTTTTACTTCTACTCTGCTGCATTTCAAATGGAAATACTGCACTTTTTACTGCACTAGATTTATTTAATAACTTTAGTTACCTGCAGATTCAGATTAAAAAGTGAATATAAGGTTTTGTTGTTTCCCTCCGGAAAATTCACAAGCTACCCAACAATATAATCAGCATTGGCCCCACCTTCACCAGCTGCGACATCACAGTGTTGTATACATTAATGCACCAGCGGTTATAATACTGCGTGATGAGTACTTTTACTTTTACTACTTAAGGAGCAAATTTTGAAAGCCGGACTTCTTGTTTCTACTTTGTGGGGGTTTCACGTTTCCAGATCGCACTTGCTTAAGCTGCATACTGACCAATGATTGGCTTCTAAACTACAGTGGTTGTGATGTCACAAAATCTCAGCACATAGAAACTTTCTAACCTCAGTAGATGAATATGGAAACAGCCTTTTATTTTGAAACTCTGCACATGCATCATTCTGCACAGAGAAGCTCAAACATCAACTCATGGGACAAATAGCAAAACTTTAAGTTGTGATATGTATTATATTATTATTATCATCATCAAGGTGGAACTGACTTTAACAACTTTATATACTGTTGGGTAGTTTAATACAAACAGTAACATTATATTTCATAAACTGATCATAAAATCTTAATCTGAAAAAGTGACTATAGTAATTATAAATACCAGATAAAAGGAGTTGAAGTATAAAGTAATATACAATGAACATATACAAGTAAAGTACAAGTAGCTCAGACTCTATTTAACAGTGGAGGAAGGATATTCAGATGGTTAGTAAAGTAAATGTAGCTGTAATGTATAATGTAAAAAATACTCCATTACAAGTAAAAGCACAAAAGTATCATAAGGAAAATGTATTGAATTAGTAAAAGTACAAGATCACATTATGCAGAGTTTAATATTATTGTATATAGATGTACACATTATAATTATTTATTTATTATCAGCATTTCAGTGAAACTACTTTATGTATTTTGAGTAGTTTAATCCATAACAATACATCATAAAAATTATTTATATGTAATTTAGTGCACAATTTGAAATAGTGAACAATTTGTGTAAAGTTCAAGCACCTTGAAATTGTAATTATGTACAGTAATTGAGTAAATGTATTTGATTACTTATCATCAATGACTCATTTTTTCCCCCCCAAACTTATTCAAACATGCGCCAAAAATTGATTTGACTTGGTTGTTGAATCAAGATCAAGTGTAATTTTTCTGATAATAACATGTAGATGTTCTCTTCATTTATTCTTGTAGAAGAAACCACATCACAAGAAGTCACTTAAAAAGAAGGAGAAAAAAAAGAAAGATTTAACTTGAGACTAAGAAAACGTGTAAAGATGCTGTGGACACACATAAACACACAGACACACTTGCATCATTACGAAAACAACAACTTTAAAAGTTGTGCGTGTTTGTTCCCACTGCTTATATTTGTGCTGGACCACATTTGCATGTTTGCAAGTGTATATATTTGTGCACTGCTTCTCACAAAGAGGAATGACTGACTCTCACTGCGTGTGTGTGTGTGTGTGTGTGTGTGTGTGTCGGAGGGTGGGAGTCTCTCTCTCGAGCACCTCTCCACAACAATCAGAGGGACGATGGGATGAAAGACAGCGAGACGCGGCGTGTTTATAGGAGAGAAACTTGAATAACAGGTTGCGGCGGTCACTGGCTGTAACTCTAGCTGCTTGTGTGGATGCATACGGAGTGTTATGCTGCGCTCTGTAATGCAGGAGGGTTACGGGCTTTGTTATCCCACAGTGACACCACATATTTTGACCGGCAATCAAATAAACTCTGTCTCGGGTTCTGGGGGGCCTTTGAAGCGAACGCGCCGCAGGTTTTGAGTTAGAAGGCATCTGAGTTGGGATACACATGAGTTCTGCACATAAGAGTATAAACACTTTAAAAAACCAGTATACACAGATGACATGAGTGGGAGCTGTGAGGTGGGAGGTTTCCTCAGTGGCCAACAGGGAGCAGTAGAGGCCTGGTAAAGCTTGTGGAGTCCAGCTGTTCTGTTTTAACACTGACCCAACGCTCCACATAAAACTCTCTCCTCACCTCTGCTGCCTCTACGTTTGGCCCCGGCTCTCGCTCTGCCTCCCTCCCTCCCTCCAATCAGGCCGCCGTGTGTTGAGAGGCAGAAAAGGCTGCTGTGAAATATCTCTCAACAACGCTGCATATACAGTTCCGGCTTGAAACAAAAGTGACAGATGGACATGTGTGTGTGTGTGTGTGTGTGTGTGTGTCTGAAAGAAAGAGAAAGTGGGTGACAGTGAGCATGTCTCGAGTCTGTGCACGCATGTTGTTTTTCTGTTGTTTTCCATGTGAACTGTATCTGGTGGCCTTGTGGCCGCCGCAGACATCCCTCCAAATGACAGTCTAATCAGAATACATGTCCATGTGAAACGGCACCAGTCATTACTCTGCTAAGTATAGGATTGCCGCTCTGCTCCGCCAACTGTTTTATGATAACCAGTGTGTGTTAAAATATGTGTCCTATGGGAATTTATCTGCCGAGCAGCGAGCGTGAGTCGATGTCACGGTGGCCTGCTCGGCTCGCCGCAGTCTCAGAGACGCTCCTGACCACTCTCTTTTCATGTAGAGCATCTAATGCTTCATGTGATTGTCACTTCTATCAGCAGCAGTTTCAGTCTGATGACTTATTAGTGACATATTTTAGCCTTGAAGACTATTTGAATCCAAAATCTTTGTTGCTTTGTGCTTTACATAATCTGATACTATCAAACTGTTATTTAATTGATCAGTTATTCATTTGGTACAATATTTATTGACAAAAAAATGCAGTAATCACTAATTTTTAATTATTAATTCATCCAATAATAATGTCAAACTTTTTGTTGTTGCAGCTTTTGAGTGGAAGGATTTGCTTCATAAGGCCGTTGCATCATAAACCCATTTTTTTAAATTGGATTATATTTGACTTTTGTTTCAAACTAAACTGTAAAAACATTTATTCCAAAAATAACAATAAATTTATCAGCAATAGTTTCAGCAGCTCATATTGTGTTACTGGTTTTTACAATACCAAGCAAACTGTAGTTTAAAATTACAAAATAAGAGTGAAGATTTCTGTGTAGCAAGTTCACCTCATTAAACATCACTCTTTTATTATTTTGCGTACGTGGTACTTGGCGTGACATGATCAAATATTCCTGTTTGTATCATGATATTGATTTTGAACATGCTGCACAGTCCTGGCTTGCGAGTTGAATCATATTTACTCAGTGTGTGTGGTGCTGCTGGATGGGCAGGCTGCCAGAGGGAATAGGAAGTTTAAGCTCCACTGAGAAAAACTGTCTATGTCCCCGCAAGTTGACTGAAAACAGAGTTTTGAATTCTTACGCCTGCAGCCCACATGTCCCTGCCCTCACCTTTGATTTGTCTTTACCTGCTGAACCGACAGTCCACCCTGCTCCTTGCCACACCTCTCGCCTCAGCCTGTCCCGCTGCTCTGTTTACACGCTGACCAGCCGAGCTTTGTTCCCAGGCTCTGGTCTGACAGGCTCTGGTCACTGTGACCCACAGTTGCGACCAGACTGGCCTGGGCAGGGCTTGACGCTGTGGTCAAGACGATGAAGGGAGGGGGGGGGGTTCAGGAACCAGAGCTGACCCACAAAGGCGCCTTCAATCCGGGCCAATCGAGGGCCCTCTCTGGCCTGCTGCAGCCAACGCACCATAAACACAGTGGACAACAACACAGAGAGAGAGAGAGAGCGAGGGGGGGGGGTTAACCACTGCACTACTTGGCATCTGCTCACACCCAGACAGAAACGAGCTGCGAGCGTCCACCACTACCCAAGAACACACCAATCGCCAATGAGCCGTGGAAACCTCACAACTCCAACCTTGATCATTTTCATATTTTGACCTCAGCTTCAGATTATATGCTCTCTGAGCTGAGAAACATTCCCCCACCACTTGGGCTTTCAGATCCTGCTGGAAAAACCTCTGAAGCAGATGGAGGTCACACTGAGAACTGGTTTATTTCTACTTCCTCAAAAGCTGAAACTTACACAGCACACAGTTTTTACTGGAGAGCGCCGATATGCTCAAACACACAAACAATAATCGTTATTATCATTTAATCATGCAGCATGAGAATCGATAAATAGATAAATAAATGATCAGACAGTCATCCCGACGTGTCCAATCTACGAAACAATTACTTTGAGTAAATCAGTGATTTAATCTGCCGAAACCTCCTTCAGTTTAAAAGGCAAAGTAATTGTTTATGGAACCAAAGAGGAACGATTGAAAAATCAGAAAACTTTATCGACTCGACAACTTACAGTTACACTTACTCATTTGTCAGACACTTTGAGCCAAAGTAACTTACAACTTAATTGTCCTTTTATTATGGAAGGAAAGATTGTGTATGTCTCAGCAGAAGGTGAAGCACATGACTCCACTTCTTGGATCAGTGTTGGCTGCTGCTGTGTCAGAGGATCCGTTTTAAATATCTTATTATTACTATTACTATTGGCAAGCCATAACTCTGCTCTAATCTGCTTCTATGTTATGAACCGGCTCTGGTGTAAATTAAAAAATTTTATGGTTTGTTCTTGAGGGTCGAAATAAAACACGGAGAATCAGCTTTTGATTTTGATGCACATGTCGTCTGCCTCGATTCTAAACTCAGATCTTTAACGTCTGCCGCAGCGTTAAAATTAAGCTTGGTGCTGTAATGATAATTTCTTCATCTGTTCTTCTTCTCCATTATGATTATTTTCATTCAGTTTTTTAAATGGACTTTAAATTGCTTCATATTTAAAAGGTGTTGCATAATCATGACTTCTGTAATAAAGGGAGCTTATAAAGATGAGAAATTCTCTTCCCTGACAGCAACAGGCGCTCTAATGGGAAGACGAATGACTGACTGAATGAATGAATGAATAAATCATTGAAAGAGCTACTGTAAAAAAAAAAAAAAAAAGTAGCTATAAATCTACATTATCTTCAGTTTAAAGTTGAGTAATGTTTAGAGACGATATTTGCTTGTCTTTACTGAATCTGCTCCGATCTCCATCCATCTCTCATTCCTAATGAATAACTGTCGATCAGGAAAAACAGCAGCTAATGATAGACATTCATAATCATCTATTGGTTTTCTACATTTTAAATGAATATGAATTAAATAATAGTGATTAATGCATTCACTTTGAATTTGACTTTTGATCATTGACGCTTGTCATTAATTCATGCAGATTCTGAGCCATTTATTTACTACGGTTATTTAAATACTGTATGTTCTTTGTAAAATATACATACAGGCATTAATAGAAGCATTAGAGGTTCCTCCATTCCTTTTGAAATCGCTCGCTCCAGCCACTGGAGTTATCGACACGCTCTGCTCTCTCCGGGACAATAGCAAACATCAAAAGGGGAGCTCATTTTCTCTAATAGATACCTGTGAAACGGACGGAAAACTTTGTATGCTGCTCTCATTCACATCAAAGAGCTCAGTGACTCCCACCCAAACCCCACTTCATCAAAATTGATAGTTGCATATTACAGATAAGGTAAGGGTGTGCTAGAAAATTCATCAGAAGCGGAGTCAGTGGGTGATTAATGAAGATATTGATTAGAGAGAGACGTTCACTTTTCAATCGAGTTTGTTTCACGGAAGAAATTTTTAAACTGTGGCCAGGGGCGCCCCCATGTCGCATCAGGTCAGGAGATAGCGTGAGAATCAGTCCCTTTATTATATCTATAACCACCAAATTCTCCATAAAGATGACCCCCATAAAATACCCATAAAATACCTCTTCATCTCTGTCATTACCCCCCCCTGCCTGAAAACAATAACGCTGTAAAACACTTTTATTTTTACTGGAGTTATAAAAAAGTACCTGCTGTAACTGCTGAACGTGTATTTCATTTTAATGGAGATGCTGCTTTATAGAGGGTGGTCATATGAGAGCCATCAATAGGATGAGGCGAGAGTTCACAGGGAATGGATGTGCAAATACACACATGCACGCACACGCCACACAACATGCACATCACTGAGGATTGATGGGGGTGGGGGGGCCGGTACACACAGAGAACAGACCTCTCTGTTCAGAGCATGACCCAATAGATTCGTATTGCCTTGCTTGCTGCTTAACCTGCAGCAATTAGCAGACAGGAAAAGGTCTGGTCACCGAAAATGTAATCACGAAATTAGCTGCTCGATACATCAACCGAACATACGTCTATTAAGTCCAGGTTATGGATCCAGCATTTGTTCATATCAGCGTTGAGGATGGCAGATAATTGGGCACGCTAATCCGGTAATGCTTACAAATGGTCAAATTACATTGAGCAGTGTTGATTAAGGTGCAGTGTTGAACATTATGGGCACACGTACTGTACATGTGCACAGCGATGCACACACACACACACACATACACACACACACACACATACACACAAATTCACCAACATTTGTCTCACACCCTCAGGGGTCAAAGTGTGGCTTCGGTTACACACTGCATTGACAAGTGACACCACTCATAAAACAGCGCTGTCATTAACTACAACGCTGTTCGCCAATACATCACACTCAACTGTCATAAACGCATGGAAAACACATTGCCACAGTGGTTATTATGCACTTTAAACCTTGACCAGCCTATAAAAATGGATGAAATTACAAGAAGAGTATCAGCTCGGTAATTTTTTATGAGATTTTTTTTTTTTTTTTTTAACCAGGCTCCACTAATAAAATTGAGGATCTTGTGCTGACCGCAGGTTCTTCAAAAGTCCAAGTCAGTTAAAAATTATAATCACACTGGCAGATCTCACTGATGCAATAGTACAGTTATATTTATTATCTATCAATCATTTAATCTATGAAATGATAGAAATAAAATGAAAAAAAAAAAGATGCCATTTACAATCTCTTTTCTGGCCGACCAACTGTTCAGAAACTGATTGTTAATCTGGCAGGTAAAAGCAGAGAGTCCACACACCTGAGGAGCTGGAACTAAACAATATTTGGCATTTTTGCTTGGGAAAAGAAAATCGTCAAAATACAAGCAGATCAACTTTCTGTCGATCAATAAATCAAATTATTGCTGGAGCTCTGATAGATGGATGCTCTTAAAACTGTTCTTCTTAAAATGAGCCTCCAGGTTTTTCCTTTTTGCACTATTAAATGTTTTTTCCCCTTATTTCCTTATTTTATCTCAGAGCCTTGAATAAAATAAGATTTTAAAATATATATATTTTACATACATCACGATGACCAAGTTAGAAAAGCTCAAAATATATCTCCAAGTGTATTTATTGTAAAAATGCCTCCAGTTGGTACCTGCACTGCATCAACCACACTGTGATTTTAATAAGTATCCACACACACGGCTGCTGCAACACACCAGTCTAATAAAACATGGCAGATCAATTTATGACTGAATACGAAATGTCTCGCACACATGACCTTATGGCTGCCTATTTAACCTAATATAACTAATATGAGCCCCATATATCACCTATTACTGATATGGAATCAATACTGGATTCAATTAGCTAATGATGCTGAGAGGTACTTCCTGGATCCGTTTGGATTACTGAGCTTCGTTGGTTGACATACCTTTGATTGAATGTTGCTTTGAATGTTTATTCTAACCCCATTTATTTTTTTCTTCTTATTTTTCACTTCTGATTTGACACAGTTTGATGTTTTCAGGCTCAAAGCCACAATCTGTCTCTTTAAAATAACGTCTCCTCTACCTGTGTGTTCGTGGTAAATCACTGCAGAGAAGAAAACAGCGGAGGAGGTGCAGGGAGAGAACATGAAGCCTCCTCTGCTGCGTGGTTAAACTTAACCGTAGCTGTGGCAGAAAATCACTCCTTAGTTACTAAACCTAGATTTTGCGCCGTAAACTGTTGCCAGTTTATTAGGTTCAACTAACAGTTTATTTCAGTTCAATCCTGAATGTTCAGTTGTTGTCCTTAAGATAAAAAGTGCTGTGAGAAGACATTATTATGGGGTCGGATGTGGGGGGGCCAATATTATTGAGGTTTTCAAGTGTGGCACAGTTGGAAAAAGTTGGGAACTGCTGCTCTATTGGTTGAACAAGTAACCCAGCTCAGTGCTCTTCAGCTGAGTTGCATTTCGCAGGTTTATATCCAAATTCTGACCAAAAGAAAATACAAATCAATGCGTGATTCTATCCACTACCGTTAATGTAAATATTAGGAGTCGGTTCATGGAGATAATCAGATGGTGCCATTAAACCCAGTTGAGAAGAACGGGACATTAAAAAAGCTCCAGTCAAACCTCAAACCATGGAAAACATGATGGAAATCTGACATTTCTGTTTGTTTCATGTATTAATGTGATGAAGGTCACAGTCTCTCAGTCTGTCATTCTCTATCATTGTCTGCCCCCGAGTCACATGCTTCATGTGAATCGAGCCTGTTTCCACTGCACTTAAGCTTTTATCGATACACCAGCTTTTCCACCTCAGCACGATGCACAAACTTTTTCTGCAACATTTCCACTCAAGTTTTCTTTTTTTTTTTTATGCACAACTAGAAATGCACATAAAAACAGGTGTATGTACAGTAAACCCACATTCTGCTGCTGCTCTCACCTACAGCTCAACACTGAACTGCATTAATTTACACACTTGTGTCACTGTTTCGGACAATAAAAGTTAATCAACACCTTCCAGCCAATCAGAATCCTCAGTGGCAATGGTATGAATGATTTTACACCGCAGTGTCAAGGCTGCCATGCATTATACCCTATTTAATAACACCTTCTACCTGCTCATAAAAAAGCAAGGGATCATCCACTGCAGCAACACGGTGTGAAAAGGCCCTTGAAACAGCTTGTTCACATGACGTTTGCAGAGCCGAGGCTTTTGGCTAAAACCTCTCAGACACAGGCATTAGAAGCAGTTGGTGGAAGGTTTTCATTCGATCGTGGCCAAAAGTCTGGATATCATCAGGCCCGCTACAAGCTCTGTAAACAGAGTGGGCATTGAATACATTAGTCACTGCATCGATTTGAACCTTTCCTTCCAAACACTGCCTCCCCGCCTTTATTCTGTTTCTCAATTTAACCCCCCCCCCTTTTTTTTTCTCCTTTTTCATCTTCTCCAGTTTTTTTTTTCTCTCCCTCTGTCAATCATTCTTGCTCCTTTTCACTTCTTTGAAACGTTGTATATGTAAGGAGCAGCGGCGCTCACCACACAACTTTGTAACTGCCGTTCGTGGGAAACAAATTCCTGTAAATTTAATCAAAAGAAGGTGTGTGTGTGAGATGAGCTGACCTTCGTGTAAGGAGGCGTTCCCACCTGGGGGTCCTGCCTGTCTGATGGCTTCCTTGATGACTGCCAGCGTGGCCTAATTGCAGTAATCTTTGTATCAGTAGTGCAAATGGTCTGAATATTCAACACACACACACACATTTATGCTCCAAAAAGACTGTGCAATGACATCATCTTTAGACCCAATAACAATGTGATGACAGACAGCCAGCAGAGATTTCCCTTTTTCTTCTTCTCTTTGTATTTTCATGTCACCAAAGGCAAAAAAAAAAAAAACTAGATTTAAAAAGAGACAGAAGAAGAACTAAATTTAAATCCGAGATGATTCTTGCAGTTTCTGATGCGCACTCACTCTCACCTTGTTTACAGACTGTTCTCGAGGTACCACATTATTTGGTCGTTAGGGAATCGATGCGTCTTTGTTCTTAGTTTATTGAAGAAAATATCCTTTGGTCTCCACCCAACTATTATCTCCAGACAGGGAGCCAGCAGCTCCAGAAAAGTCGTGTAACTTGAAACAAAAACCAAGACAGACTGGAGCTCTGTTCATTTATTTATGTATTACTGTGAGGCTGTGTTGATTTGTTACTGAGGCTCAGCTTGTGTGTTTATGTGTGTGTGTGTGTTTCATATTTATCCATATGTGAGGGTCTGTCAATTTATGTGACAATTTAAGTGCCTGTTTCCGTGTGTGTGTGTGTGTGTGTGTGTGTGTGTGTGGATGGATGGGGGTGGGGCAAGGCCAGGCCAGTGGTTGGCTGTTGTTTGGCAGGCTGTCCTGTCGCCTCAGCTCTGGTCTGATCAGTACCAACAGACCCGGTTAGCGCTTAGCCGAGAGTGCAAAAGCATGTCAAGCAACACACAGCTGTTTACACACCAGGCCGCAAACACTCCACACCGACACGCCTCGCTCCTGATGAATAATACACACACCGCCAGACGGCCACTGCTGCATGCATCTGTGTGTGTGTGTGTTTATAATGCCAGTTTTGATGAGAAATATGAGACACGGCACAGTTTTAGTTGTTTATGTATAAATTGTAGTTTTAAGTCTGAGGTATTGTGATATAAGAGATTGATTGAAAGATCAGTGGTTCCCAACATGAGGCGCCGGGACCCTCAAAGGGTCCCAAAATAAATCTGTGTGGTCATGAGATGTAAATATATTTCGGCTACACAAGTAAGATGAATGTTTTGGGTCTTTTCTTAAATTTCTCCCTTTTTTTTTTTTTTTAAATGAATTTTTTATTTATTTTTTTTATTTTTTATAGTTTTGACATTTCAAGCGTCTAAAAATGACTAAAATAAAATCAATCTGAGTCACTGGATGTAGGCTGTGGTTATAAACCTGCCATTTGGTGCCTACTTCAGGCAGCGTTCTCCTCCCTTTCTGCTTCCCCTGCTTTTTAAAAATCCCCTTTGCTACGGGAAACGACAACAACCTCCGAGCCGCAACCTACACACTGAAAATGGTGAGATTTGGAACGTACAATCACACAGTTGACGTGTTTTTGCGGGGAATTAGCCATCTTAATGACAGTGCTGTCCCCCCCCCCACGTGCAACACTATTTTGCAGGGGCACCGTCGCTGGTTCCTGGAGTCAGCGCCATGGAAAGCTGATTGTGATTAGTTTATAGAAATGCAAAAAGTTCACTTAGCTTAGCAATGAAGACTGGAAACGCGGGAAAACAGCTAGCTGCACATCAGCCAGCAGCTCCTCTAAAGCTCACTAATTAACACGTCATGTTTGTTTAATTAGTTTCATGTTTAACAGACAGATATCAGAGTGCTATTGATCTTCTCTTCTAACTCTCTGCAAAAGCAAACAAGCATATTTCTCAAAATGCTGAACTATTCCTTTAAGGTGTTTTTCATGCTTCAAGGTCAAAGAATTAAGCCGCAATGTTGGACAAAAACTGACCTGTGCCACAAATAGTAAAAATAGTTTCTTCAGCAAGTCCTGCTTTATTTAAATTAAATGTAGAAATCTTCAACATCATCAGTCTGTGACGAAACCAACCAACCAACAGAGCCGAGGCATCTGGACACGAGCAGCGCTGCAGCACAGAAGGAGTTAAAATGCAGCGAGGGGGAAGGAAGGGTCTGCTCAGGGAAAAAAAAAATGCTGTGATCTCCTTTATTGTTGAGTTTAATTAAATTTTCAGCTCTAATTACAATTAAGCCACTTAGTATGTATAATAATGTTTGCATCACAGAGCAGCACAGATGCAGTCCATCAACGCAATTAAATATTAAAATGGCTGTGGCTGTATTAATAGCAACGTGGTGTGCGAGTCGCTTTGTGTGTGTATGAGTGTGTGTGTGTGTGTGTGTATACACAAGCCAAGCCAAAGCAGAGGGGACTCCCTCGGTGCTGGCACTGTCGCCTGGAGACCCGCAGCACCATCCTTAGTGCCACCAGTGAGCCCGCTGCGTATATGACCTATATTCACGGCGGCGCTCTCGGTGCCAGGAAAGCGTCACTAAATGGGAAAAAACATAGTGTGGTGGGTAGAAAAAATCCCCACGAGCGTATGAATATTCCTGAGCTGCAGAATCAGCGTACTGTAAGTCTAATGCAAAATTAGTGTTTTGGTGCAAAATTATTCATGACTGCACATAATGATGCATTTTTAAGTCAAAGTGATGATTTGCTTGATTCACCTCTGCTCCACCCTCCCTCTTTGATTTTCTCTTTTCTTCCCTCTTTGCTCAGACTTCATCTTCATCTTGCCACACACATGCACACACACATGCAAACCTGGATTTAGATGCACACACACAAACACACACACACACGCATGCACACACACGAAAACTTGCATACATGTGACCACCTACACATTCAGAGAAACTCACCTTCACACAAATGCAGAAAAAATGCATTCACACACACAGTCATTCCCTCGCTCCCCTCTCCTCCTGCATTATTTAGGGAATCAGCGCCTGCAAACATGGTAAACAAGAGTGTGTTGGGTTGTGTGAGGCGATAATGGGGCAGGGCGCTGAAGTCGTGCAGGAACACAGGCGTTCTTTAGCAACCAAAACTGCTCTAAAGTCTCTCTTCCTTCTACTGTCATGAGATCAAACATCACCTTGAGAACTTTTCCATTGTACACACATGTGTCCATGCTGCTGCAGGTTTGTTGTGTTCAGCATTTACCTTCTGTTCACAAACACGTGCAAAAAGTAAAATAGTAGTGGAAGAAGTATTCAGATATAAATAAGGCTTCATACAGAGGCTCTGGTCCAGGCCCTCTGACACGACTACTAATATTTCTTATTGGAGAGTCACACAACGAGAAAGAGATGTAAAATGAGTAAAAATAAACACAACAAAGAGATGCAGAACTAGTACACGGCATGCAAAACATGCAAAATGACAAGAGAGACAAAACAAGCAGGACTAGACACAAAATGACTATAGACATGCATAACGACTACATGGACAAAAAACAAATAAATGCAAAACAATGACAAAGAGACGAAAAAAGGGATGCAAAATGACTAAAAGTAGACACAACATGATTAGAAAGAGATGCAAAACATCAACTAAGAGACACAAAACAGCTAAAGGGAGACTAAACAACCACTAAGACAAAAAAAGAGGTGCAAAATGACTAGAAATAGACACTAGATGACTAAAAAGATGCAAAATAACCATGAGGAGACAAAAAAAGACAAACAAAATAACTAAATATTGACACTAAATCACTACATTTACACGTCTGTGCTCAGGGGCTCACTGTCTGTTCATCATTACAATACGTAAAAACTCTTCCTGTAGCATCAAAACGTTTATCTGAGTGAACACACAGAGGCATCAGCAGTACTTAGTGACGTCAGTCAGCCATCTTTGTATATGCGTGCTATGATGAGTGATACCTGTCCATGAGATAAACAGCAGTGATTTATTATTCATTCCTTACAGGGAGCGTCAGGTGATTCGGTCGAGAGCTGCGAACTGCTGGGAATTGATTTTTGCAGCTGCAGCAGCAGTTCTGCTTTTTATTGACGAGGTGAGAGATGGATGGTCTAATATTGACTCTATATGGTTCTATATGCAGCCAAGGATGTTGTGACTGTTGACTCTGTAGCTGCAGTGTATTGGAGATGACTGGACAGATGGTAGAGTGAGGCCTCCATGATCACTTCGTTGGTTTGTTCTTGGTCTCTGATGTTTCCAGTGAAATTTGGTTTTGATAGAACCAGAATTTAGAATCAGTTTGAGGGTTTAATTGGCGTCAGTAAAACTTATTTATAGGTGCTCATCGTGCATAAAGTATAAACTGAAATCTTACTGTTGTAGCTGGTGCAGGTAGTTAAATCTGTGGCATGCATGATCAGAGTTGAATATGATTCTAATGCAACATCTCACACATGCATACAATAGAAACACTGTACTTGAATGAAGCTATGAATAAATGTTAGTTTCCACGTGCGCAATGACACAAACACCGATTTGTGGATTCGCTTAATCTCCGGGCCAGTTTTAGCCATGTATCGTGATGGCTGTTGGAATGTGTGGCCGGCAGCTCAGCAGTAAAGTGGAGCGGCGGGGCCTGCGTCTGGCCCGGGCTCGGCATGCGCTGATAAATATAGCTGCCGCTGAGGCAAGTCTAAATACAAGGCTCTTCTTTGCTGTAATGGATGGGTGTCGCTAACCTATGGTGCAATCACGCTAGATTCCACAGAAATATTTCTGCACAGTGGCAAACAAACAAAGCAAAAAAACAAAAGCAGGGAGCAGGCAATGCTAATCATGAGACATGGCTAGGCGTCTGTGGCCAGGGCGGTGGAGATGGTGTGTGTGTGTGTGTGTGTGTGTGTGTTTGTGTTTGTGCGCAGCAACGACCGGGACAACCACCGCTGACCCTTAAGGACCACAGGACCTCTCTCTCTCTCTCTCTCTCTCTCTCTCTCTCTCTCTCTCTCCACTTTATAGTGTACTAGTGCATGGATGTGTGTACGTGCCGAGAGAATCGGGTGATATTTATGACCAGGGATTATCCTGAGGACACTCTGCAGAGTCCAAAGGTCGCTCTGCTGTCTCTGTCCCTCTGTGTTTCTGGGCGCATCATTAACCAACATTTAACTGCTGGCTTATGAGTACAATTTAACAACCTAGGCCGTCACACAGCACACCCACCCAATACTGTCGCTTCCCTCCAATATCCGGACTGTTAAACCTTTATTTATCAACCAATGAAATGGCAGTAATCCTCCGATAAAAGTGCACTTGGTCACCTTTGTCAAATAAAATGCACATGTGTCACATGAGTCCGTATACCTTTGTTAGGATGTGCTTATGGAGGCTGTTTTCTTCTCTCTCACACACACACACACACACACACACACACACACACACACACACACACACACACACACACTCAGAAGTCATCAGCTGCCACAGCCTGTGGTGATTTGCAGGGCAGCTGTTGTAATAGAGTGGGTTGATGTGAAACAGTTTACACACACAATTACTAATAATACCAAAGACACATGCGCCTCCGCTATTTATCCAGCTCACACCGTGTGCCATCTTTTGGACGTGAAGCGCGACTGATTAGGCTGCCGTGTGTGTGTGTGTGTGTGTGTGTGTGTGTGTGTGTGTGTGTGTGTGTGTGTGTGTGTGTTGTGTGTTTGAGAGAGAGAGCGAGGTAAGAGGCAGGAAGCAGTGTAGCGTGAGGGACACACCTGTTAGGGACACACAGAAGAAGAGGCGTAAGACTCAAACAGCCACATCAGAGCAGGAAGGTTATCGCACAGTATCCTGTGACCCTGCAAGCTGATAGATGATGAGGAGGCTTAAAGGGTCAGTCTGACTCTGGTCCAGTCTCTGTTGTCAGAGTATCAAGTGTGTTTTTGATATTGATCCGTATATGAACATGTTGGTGACAGGCTGGGCTGTGGAAGACTGTTTAACGTTAAGGTTGGAGAAATGATCTCAGTCCAAACTCTGTCTCAAAAGTCAGAGCAGGAGGCATTTTGTTTTCTGGTTGTCCGTCGGTCCCATTCTGGTGGACATGATATTTCATTTGCACCGTGAAGGCACAAACATTCACTAGAACTCAAAGATGAACTGAACATGGTTTTGGCCTCGTGAGCACAATATCTCCAGAACGCCTTGAAGGAACTTCTTCCAGTGTGATGCAAATGTTCACTAACCTGGAACTAGTCTGAGTGGCGGAGGGATATGACCACAGGGCGGTGATTCTCGTTACTGACTGAACCGCTTCATCAACTATTCCCAATGTCATCAACCAGTTGAATCGAGGGGCAACTGGACTTGGTTGTAGAAACTTGAATATCACCTCTAGAACTGAAGAAGCCTCTTGGATGAGAAGTGAAACATCCTGAAGTATCTACAACCAACTCCAGTTGCCCCATGATTCAACTTTTCTTGGATATATTTTATATTGTTTTATTGTATGACCTTCTCTTTGATCACATTTGGTTTTTTGCCGATTCAAGTTTAACTTCACTCACTGTCTCGATGGACGGAGGCCACGGCTTTATTCTGGGAAGGCGCTGGTCAGTCTCTGTCGTCCAGACATGGCTGTTGTAGTAATAGCAGGACTCAGAGGGCTAGATGGTATTTTAGACGGCAGAGATTACAGCAAAAGAGTTGGAAAGATGACATTAGAGAAGAGTGTAGGTGGATTTCATGGATGAGGAAGACATTAATGTAAAGCACCACAATGCTGCAACTTCATGAGAACTGTAGTTTGTTGAATTCTAGCAAATGAGTTGATTATATTTTTTTAATGGACATTAAACCCCAGGAGTGTGTTTCATGTTTGTCAGAAGAAAAACAATAGGAACCTTTGCTGCTTGTGCAGTTTGAAACTAAAAACTTAAAAAGAGATGTGGAAACACGGGAGTTTGAAAAATAAATGATATGCTTGCATGAGGTGGTTTTTCAGACTTTTGGTCAAAGCAGTTGAAATGAAAACACCTGCCGCATCAGGCCCCGAGGAGCCAGTTCCAACATGCTGCTGGGAATCTGTCATCACGTTTAATTAGAAATGATTCTCAGCTTTATTCACGTAACATAACGTAACGTGTTTCCTGAACCACAGACGGGGACTGTGGATGTGAATCCCGTGTCTCTGGTGTGACAGGCGCCTTCCACCCCAGCCGCCTCCTGGAGACACGGCTGCTGTTAATAAATATAGTGCTTTGTTCATTTAAAAAAAGAAGTTAACTGTGAGCGTAATCCAGAGATTATGTTGCCGCCACAATAACTGAAATAAAAAGGTAATTTCTAGGAGACATCTCATAAACATCACATGACTGACAAACACACAGTTCTGTATATACGTGAGATCTGACCACATGTTGGCGTCTCTGTCACTTTGTCTCCCTCCTGTCTCTCTCTACGGCATCACCTTCACGTCCTCCTCCTCCTCCTCCTCCTCCTCCTGTAGAGCCACTTCCTCTCACTTTTGTCCTTCATCTCTCTCTGTAATTCTCTCCTTCTGCTGCCGTCTCTTCCTCCTTCCTTTCTATTCCCTCGTTCCTGGATGCCAGAGTGGACCAGATGCCAGTTCAAGGGACCCTCCAATTCCCCCCATTGCTCCAGACACACACACACACACACACACACACACACACACACACACACACACACACACACACACACACACACACACACACACACACACACAAACACTGTAACATATTGGTTCATAATTAATGAAATTAGCGGCTTTATCTGCTATGAAGAGCCCTGCGTCTGTCTCTGGCTGAGTGGAGAGAGACAGATAGGGTGGGGAGACGACGGGGGGAGGAAGAGGGGAAGGGGGGGTGAAAAAGAGAGAAGGAGGGAGAGATTGATGGGAAAGACACAACTGATTAACAGGAGTGGCAGTAATGAGTGGAGAGAGTGCGAACATGTGATGCTACAGAGAAGCGACAGAAAAAGATCTGGTGAAAAGTTAGTGGCGATAAAAGCTGTAACACTGTGTGAAACACTGAAGTAAACATGTGTTCCAATCAGCTGCTTTGATGGTCTGTCAACTTGACGGACGTGTTAGTGGTCAGTTAATTACAAGTATTGAAAAGTGCAGATCAATGACTTACGCTGCAAAAACTGGCTGTTAGTGAGAAGCAGGGTTGCCAGATATTTGATTAACCCCCATTAGCATGGGCATTGTTTGCCCCCAGAGGAGCCTTTGTGACGACGGTGAGCACCTGATGGGTGTCCATCAGTGAGTTACAGTGGGAAAGCTGAAAATGAGGTTAGCAGATATTTGCTGTTTCAGCTCCGTAATAATCAGCGCGTGGTATTAATCTCTATCTCCAACACACTGAGGAATATTTACACCAGCTCTGCTACCAGTCCTCTGGGTGTCTTTAGTCAGCCTGCGTGCTTCCTGTCCCACCCAGCCTCTGTTAACACACACACACACACACACACACACACAATCACTCGCTCACACACACTCACACACACACGTACACGCATATCAACTGCGGTTTAGACTAGGTGAGTAAATTGTTTTTTATTCTTGAGGTATTTATCAACCGCGGTGCCGCCCGTTGAACCAGTGGCTTCCGTAACGGATCTGATTAATGGCAGCTTATTAACAAAAGCTCTGTTGTTCAGGCCCTGAGGGCTCTGTGTAATTCTAGAGCTCAGTGCTGATATAATGGCCTATTTTAGGAGCTCCGTGATTAAGCACCATTAAGCAGCAGGCAAAGCCAGGCTTTGGACAACTTCAATGGCAGCAAACGTAAACGCAACTGTGTCCCCAGAGCCCCTCCATCCCTCTCTGTCTGTCTCACTCCGTCTCTCTCTCTGTCTGTCTGCCTCTGTTATTGAAATACAGAGTTGTATTTACATTGAGTTTGGAGGAGGGTCCTCTGGGGGGCCAGTTTTGTTCAAACAGTAAAGACATATCACGTCACCAGCCATTGGCAAAATGGGAAATCCATGTTGTGGCTCCCACTCTGGGAAATTATGAGAGCGAATTAATCTGTCCATGCATCTGTGAGTTTGTGCAGCGTACGTCATTATGTGTAGCACGTGTTCACATGAGGGACGGGAGTCAGGAGCCGGGTCTGGCTCCGGGCCAAACTGCATCAACAGACAGAGACTGTAATATCTGAGGTCTCCGCCATCAGCATGCTAATGGCTAACCTGGTTCCATTTTCTCCTTACCTGCATGCTAATCTGGTTAGCCTAGAGTTCAGACCACACAGACACTAACACTGTTGAGTCCAACAGAGGAAGGCTTTTTGTCAACAAGACCATAATCGGACGTTTGTTAAGCCACACCCCCTTGAGTTACAGCTGCTGTTGCACAGATGCAGATTTACCCCTCGAAATTCTTAGTAACGTCTGAAACAGTGGCTCCTCGATTTCTGACTGAACAAGCTTCTCATCTGACGTCTGTCACCAGCAGATTTTCACAGTGGTAGCTAGCTACACCTCAAGAAGCTCATTTTAGCTCAATAAATCCTTTACATACCTTTTATTTAATACAAAATAACATCAACTCAACTCATGTAAACATCACAGAACTGTGGTTAATGGTTTAAATTGAAGAAAAGACTTGTACTAATAATGTACAATACATTATTTAATTTATCTATATATTCATCTGATAATATAGGATATGGATAAAATAAAATTACACTTACATCGACTAAAAGTTGTAAAACTCTAATTTTACATTTTCCAGTTACCACTTTTTATACTGTACGTGAATATTTCAGGTTGATTTATAAAAGTACTGACGTTTTATTGGGCAGTTAGTAAACAGTCTACTGAGCCATTCTTCTCCACAACTTCTCCACAACCTCTAAAATGTGCCGTCTCATATTTAAAGATTTAACAGATAATCTCCTGGAGCTAAAGTCACCACGTTATGAGGGAACTTCTGGAGGGAAAATGAAGGGGTCTGTACTCTGTGTATGTGTCCAAATGTACACAGGCACTTTATGCACCTACATTATATTGTGCTGAATTGATCCCTGAAGAAGAAATGGAAATAAAGAAACAGCTAATTATCATAAGTATGATGAAATCTTATTTACGTTTGCCTCCAAACCTTGGAAATTAGATGTGTGCTTTGTTTTTTAATATTTTTAAACAGGATGTTTTCACTTTTAATATTACACGACTAAAGGGTGAATAATTAATAATGTTCGGTTAGTTGCTCTGCCTCATTTCTCCTCTTCGTCATGTCTTCACTGTTTCTTTTACTTTCAATCTGAAGCTAAAGATGCTAAAGGAAAATAAAATCCTGCGAACTTGCATCATAAAGTCGGTTGGTGTCCATGAGGAAACAACAGTAATCTTGGTTCTTCGTGTCACTTGTGTAGAGAGTGCGTCATCCTGACGTTTCTTTTAAATGGGGCTTTTGTCCAAACATTTTTGTGTGTCTTATTTCTCTTCACTTCCACTCTGCCCCTGTTTGTCTCCTGGTCCATCTGTCTTTTTCAACAGGAAGACTCTTCACCCTTCCTGCTGTTCTCACTGTCCCCCCCCCTCCCTCCATCCTCCCCCCTCTTTTATATCCCACCCTTCATCTCTCCCCAGACCCTGGCGTTCTCCTCTGGCTCCTCTGGGGAGGGCGGTAATAATTATTATGTAAATAAATACGCCTGCTGTAATCACATTCGTGCCACTGATCCAATTAGAGAGCTGATAGCAGGCGGCTGATTGCGTGGACTGGCGGCTGATGGTCAGGGCCTGTGTGTCTGTCTGACTGACTGGCCGGCCGAGGTAGCCGGGGGAACAGGCATTAGCGGGGCCAGCAGACTGGCGTAATGAAAGCCGTTTGGTGCCGCGCTGCATGCAGTCATGTACTCTAAATAATGCTCTTTGACCAGGACCCTGCATGTCTGCCAGCCTCGCAGTCTGCTCGCTGGGTTGTCTGTCACTGAGGTGTACTGTGTGTGTGTGTGCGTTGTTCTGTGTTTCTGCTATCATGATCCCTGGCTCTGGATCACTTTCACCATGCATCATCTTATCACCAATTACTGCCTTGTTGTGATTCTCATCAGCTTAATGATGCTCCACTGAGACCATCATCGTCAGCCTCACCCTTCACCCTCCATCTATACTCGGCTCACCGTCCACTCGCCTGCTGAGGATATTTTAAAGACCGCACGACATGCTTTTAATGCTTTTTATATATTCGTCATCTTTCCAATTATTGGAATCGTAGATGTGTCAGATCGGATTTCAGATTGAGTGGATAAATTAAAAATGTGCTCCTTTTGGCTCTGATGCAGCCGCCTCTTTATGAAAGGTCACAGCGTGATCAATGTCCCGCCTGCAGTATTATGGGATTGGTCAACACCGTACTCGGTATTTGCGGCAGAGACGTGGGAAAGTTACAGTGAACATCACAATCACTGTGATTTGTTTCTATGACGACGACACCAAGTTTTACTTTTTTTGGTGGGTTAACGTTACTCTGCTGAAAATCCAATGTAGCTGCAAGCGATTTTTCAGGAGCCCGCAGTCCGAATGCAGCGGGAGGTGGCTGTCGTTCGTAGCAGGGTAACAGTTCATTGTTGATTACTAACCAGGCTAGCTAGCAAGTGTGTGTGAATGTGGTCAGGAAGATCCATTGTGGAGCTGGAGATCCGTCTCCACCTTTTGACGCTTGTGTCAAGTCACTTCCTCAAATATCATCTTGTGAGTCAGAGTGTGTGCGTTTGTCGATTATCAGATCCGATATTCAGCATTATTAGGATTAGCGTAATCTTTTGCCGGTAAAATACATTTGCTTTTAAGATGCGGTTCTGGAGACACACCTGCTGTAGCAGGAACCACCTCTGAGGAGCTTCTGAGGACTGTGGCAGGTGTCTGTCCTGTGGACTGGTTCTGTCTCCACAGGATCATCACAACCTGCAAGATACAGTCAGTATGTTTCCGGGCGTCACGGCAGGTGTGATCCCATCATAAGATGATCTCTAACTTGACAAGCCTTTCCTGTACATGTCTAAAGTTGGTTTTGAAAATCATCTCCGCCCGTGTTTTTCTTGCTGGGGTAAAGGCGGCGACTCGTTAGCGGCGGCACTGACTTTTAAAAAAACAGGGGGAAAAGTTGAATCTGGGCAGGAAAATTGTTGTGAATATGATAAGTCTTTACATTAATGGATACCACAACCCGGGAACGTCTATGTGAAATATGTCAGCTTTGTGGCGGTATCATCGCGCTGCCAACCGTAGCCCATACTTTCCAAGGGTGTGGGCACAGGCGAGCGGTTATAGGAGGGAGGGGGGGCATTAGTTCTAACCTCTCCATTTGCCCAGGGGCCATACTCCCACCACCATGTGTCGGCTGAGTAGACTACTGTTAATGTTGGGAAGTAATGTATGGGTCCCAGTGCTAACTCCCTGCCTTTTACATCTCAATCAGGTCACTCTAGTTTATTTATATATTGTCAGGGGGCGAGGGGGAGGGAGCGCGGGGGCTAAGAGATGAATGTGGCAGTTTTTTTTTCCTCTCCCTCTCTCTCTCTATTTAGTTAGCAAAAAGCTTTTATAATGAATTTGAAAGGCGGCACAGATCCAAGCGTTTGAAATTCCCAGAGCACTGCTAAGTGAAAGAAGTGGGGGCCGAGGGAGAGAGAGAGAGAGAAGAGAAAAAATAAAATGCATTAACTCACAAAACGTGGAATAGATTTAAAAAAAAAAAAAAAAAAAAAACTGAATTAATACATCTTCATATTTTCCCATGCTGTTTTCTTTCCTCATTTCTTCATTAGTATTTTCCCTCTCTGCCTCCCTCCTCCCTCCCTCCCTCCCCCTGCTGCTCTCTACATTTTGCTCTTACCCAGTTGGTCGCACGCTATTAAACAAACAGTCCTAATATTTTGAGCTGGCTGGCAGTTTGAATTTCATCTCGCCGACGCATCTTGTTTCTCTCAAGCTCTGACTGTTTTGACATGCGCCCCGATTAAATTATAAACAAGCAGGCCTCCTGATGGTGATGCTGGAGCCACTAATTTCCCTAATTGTTTGCAGTTGTCTGGGAGGCGAGGCTAGGAGGCCCGGGCCTGATCCCACTGACTGGCACGGCCTAGTTAAAGGAGAGAGAGAGAGAGGGAGGGAAGGAGAAAAACAGGGAGAAGGGAGGGAGGAGTGGAAAAGAAACTGGGAGAGACGGAGGCAGGTAAAGCAGAGAGGGGTGAGGGAGAAGAAATAAGAGTGGAGGTCTAATGAGGACTTCCTCGGCTGGTTTACTCTCCAGCCTTCAAACACACCCATTAGCGACCAAAATGGCTGACCCGCAGTGGCCTGGTGAAGAGCGGAGGAGTGAGAGTACTTGCTCTACAGACACATGAAATAACATCGCCTTATTGGGCCGTTAACACTGATTCACCGGTACAGAAAGCAGAACTTTGCTGTTGTTTTTATAGTTTTAAACCTGCACTGGTAACGTGCAAACATGTTGTGTAGAGAGAGTATCATCGCCTTTTAAGTTGATAGTTGGTTGGTGAATCATTTAAGTCTCTGTCCACCTGATGGATCTAAGTCCAGTGTTCCCTCTATCTCTTTTAGCTCTGTGTTTGGTCTCCTCCAGCTCCTGAGGGAAACGTCCAGCTCTTTAACTGCTGAATGCTTCACTACGTTCAAATTTCAAATTTCTAACAGTGCATTGTGATGTTGTAATCCATTGTTTTTAATGTCAAATCTTGATCTGAAAAAGAGCTACAGCTGTCAGATAAACTAAAAATTACATTTACTCTGAATTGTAGTAAAGTAGAAGTATGAATTACCCCATTTGAGTAAATGTAATGAGCTCAGGAAAAATTGGAAAATATTAAAAGACATATCGCTCCCCCTTTTTCTCCTCCTCAGTCATCATTCTTTTTTCCATCTTTGCCCTCCTCACCTTCAGCTCATATCCGATGTCACATGTGGCCGAGTTCCAGCAGTCACCGATCACAACACGCCACTCCAGCCCCATGATAGCATCTGGCAGTGGGGCGGCCCACTCCAGCAAGCCTACTATGTGACACAATGACTCACTCACTACCTCACTCACTCACACACACGGTGCTAAAAAGTAAAAAAATAAAAAAATAAATAAATAAATAAATATATATATATATATATATAATTGCAGCCTCTGGAAGCTCCTCAGTTCTCTCTGTGAAGCTGCACTGGTATTCTCCTCCTGGATTTATTTCTAACCCTGTATCATCTCAGCCGTCCCCGTAAAATGAGATAAGGTTCAACACAGGAAAACACAAACAAAGTGAGAGGAAATCTGTGGATTTAGAGTGTGTGTGTGTGTGTGTGTGTGTGTGTGTGTGTGTGTGTGTGTGTGTGTGTGTGTGTGTGTGTGTGTGTGTGTGTGTGTGTGTGTGTGTGTGTGTGTGTGTGTGTGTGTGTGTCTGTGTGTGTGTGTGTGTGTGTGTGTGTGTGTGTGTGTGTGTGTGTCCTGTTCCAGATGAGAGTGGATGAAAGACTTTTGAGCGGACCTGTGAATGTTATCCATGCTGGCATCAACAGACAGGCATCGTTACCTGGCAGACAGGAGTGCAGTCATATCGCCACTGTCATCACCCAATCACCGGTATCGTCTGTGTGTGAGTGTGTGTGAGTGTGTGTGTGTGTGTGTGTGTGTGTGTGTGTGTGTGTACGTGCCCAATGAAGGCTAATTTAGCGTGACAGTGGAGATGGCTGGTATTGTTGCTGAGCAGGTGAGCTAATACACCTTTTTTTAAGCAGAGATCAGAGCTGAGCGGGAACACGTACACAAAGAGGCTGTATTGTTAGCCGTGCTAGCTGAGCGTTTGTAGGGATGATGATGTCGGTCTGTCAGTCGTTTCAGATTCAGATTCATTTTATTATCTCAAGTGGGAAACTTGAATTGCACTCACATAAAAAAAAACAGTTAAGAAATGACACAAGTGCAATAATATACACAAAATAATAAAACGCACAACACTATGTAAAAACAAACACTGTAAAAAAACAGGATTATTACTCATGAGATGAAGGAGTTTTTTTGTTCTATTGCACCTGAACCGAGGAGCTCTGACTCTACAGCCTCTACAGGGAGGGGCGTCCAGCTCAGAGTGAAGAGTCCAATATGGATCAGGCCTCGCAGAGAACCTGCAGATCAAAGATGGCTGTCGGGGGGGGGGGGGGGGGGGGGGGGGATGTCAGTGGGACACCCGTCACCTTCACAGCCACCTTTTTACAATCTGGCTCAGATGTTCATCATTCAGAATGTTAGGACAGATTCAGTAAAACAATAACATCATTTTTCTGTCCACATTAAAAAACATTTAACTTACTAAGGAAGTAAAAATGTCGCTGTCCCTTCTCACAGACCAGCTCATTGTTGATGACTCATTTGGCCATGAAATTCATATTAACGCACACAGGTAGTAGGGATGCTGAGGGGGCAGCAGCACACCCTAACATCAGGCCTTATATAAAATAACAAGTTTAAACTGGTGGTATTTTACTTTATCTGTTAATTATCAATATATATATAAGTCTAAATTTACTTTAATAACACATAATACCTCCAAAACTAATGATATTCCCAGCAGCCTCGGCTGTACTTGGTGTTTAGTAGCGTGTTAGCATGCTAACAGCTGCTGGTGTAGAGCACTGAAAACAGTTATTTTCATTGTTGATTTCATAATATCAGTGTGTTCAGTTAAACTAATTTGTTTTATATAAACATTGTAGATAAATAATTTTTTTTAAAAGATTAAAAGAGGACTCACCTGAATGCCTTTGAATAGGAAAGGAAAATCATTGTGTTTACTCCTTTAGCAGGAAAGCACCGTCCCTTTAAGTCAACCATAACAACACAGTGTGTGTCGGCTGAGGGAACATGTATGTTTGGATTATTCTGTTTGTATTTAGTCATGAAAAAGTTGCAAAAAACAAAGATGGACGTGTTTCTGGCAGTTCATTCTGGCGGTTCATTTCATGGCTGCAGACTCTTAGTTTTAATCAGGACATGCTTCCTTTCTGCTATGTTTCCTTCTCTTCTCTTGTATCTCAGTCTTTTCTCATTTTGTCATTTACCCCATTGCAGAGGAGTTGTGTGTGTGTGTGTGTGTGTGTGTGTGTGTGTGTGTGTGTGTGTGTGTGTGTGTGTGTGTGTGTGAGAGAGCTACTGCTCTGTCAGCTGTTTAACTATTTCAGCGGAAGGAGCCCATTATGTGACAGCTTGTGGTGATGAATATTGAATACACTGTGTGCCCATGTTAATGTCTGCAAGTGTGTGTGAGTGTGTTGCTTCAGTAAAATATGTGATAAGTTCTGAACGATGATTTCTCAGGGAGGAGGACACATGCAATATAGAAGCTGCGTGCTCGTCCCGATTTTAGTTTATTAACAAGCACATGCACACACACACACACTCTGACACACATGGTGACATTAATGCACACACTGTGCTCATTACTTATTTTCACAGTAGTAAATATTTGAATGATTCTTGTTTGTCTTTGTTCTGAATGAACGGCTGGAAAGCAGAGGTGGAAGGACCCCGACGCTCTGCCGATCTACAGGAAGATCGTTTGGACGTATTAAGATAAACAGACAGAGAGAATAAGTGACAGATGTCCATTCAAGCAGGACATGCTGCTCAATAGGCTACTGATGCAGTTAATGCCTAATGAGAATCCACCACCTACATCCACACAAGAGGCCAGTTACTGACTGACAGCTGCTGCCGCTGCTCGTCATGTTTGGCCACTTGATGTAAAGTCATGAAATTAGAAGAACAGGTGAGACGTGTCAGTGAGGTTTTTTAATTTAGGGCGTTCGCTTGGCTCCCGTCCGATTCAGTTGATGAGTTGGTAAACTTGTAGTATTTTTTCCCCTTGGTTTTCCTGGTTTGGTTTCACACAGAGGATAATTCAAGTGAACCAAAATGCATCATTACAAACCAGGTGAGAACGTTCCCTCCTCTGATTGGTCAGATTGTCTGGCTGGAGCAGGAAAGTAAACACAGGAAGAAGGTTACAGGAGCCGTCGAGCTTAAACTTGTGAGTTCACCTGCTCGTTGGGTCGGATCAAGTTCAGAACTCTTTCGCACCAAACTGCACCTCCTCGAACGGGTCTTGGTGCGATTGTTTTGGTCTAGACCCGATTCTAGAGTCGATTACCCAAACGAATCGTACCGAGAGGGAGAAATAAACCAGGGTTCGGTTTGACCGGACTCGAGAGCGCAGTTGTGAAAACAACCTTATACAACATCCAGATCATTAACAGTAAATTCTGGTGAACATAAATCTGAGTCAGGGGCTTTAAGGCATTAAAGTTTGCTTTATTAAAATGTTTTAGTTAAGTTACAGGATATTGGTTCCCAGACTGTTGTTTAATGTGTTCATTGGTTTTCTGTATAGAAAAAGATATATATACTGTTTATATATGCAAACTCATGTTGATAAACAATCGATCCAACTTTGATTAATAAATGAAATATGATCAATCTTAGCTCAAGATTAAGTTGTAACTCAAGTACTAAAGCTGCATCATTGATTTTCCTGGGGGCAGATGGAGAAAGTTGTGAACACACTCAGTCACTACGACTCTTTAACTTCCTGTGATATTTACTCTAAACACACATTTCCGATATTTCTGCGTCGGCACTACAGTTACACAGGTATCGCTGTATTTGCTTCTCTGACTCACCCAAACCGGGGGCTGACTTGACTTTGAGGGAGGTTTGTTGGTTTAGCAGCGGTCTCTGCTCACCAGGTCTGCTTTGCTATTCTCATCGCTGCAGTTGTTCCAGCGTCTCTGTCAGGAAGCATCAGCGCTGGGCGAGGCAGAGGCCGGCACCCGGGGATGGCCCGGGGCTGCTCCGTCCTACACACACCTGCCCTCCCCCTCTGCCCACCCTCCCATCACCACCTGAGGGGGAATGTGGGCAGTGCCCGGGGCAGAGGTGCAGGCTGTTGGGGGGAACTGAAGGCTCATCTCATGGCCCCTGATGTTCCCTGTTCGATACTGTGCTTGAACAGAACAATCAGTTCTAGTAACAGATCACCTCCCACCAATGATGCAGGCACAGCCGGACCAATCAGCGACAAGTTTGGTTCGGCCTTTAATGACCTTCTAATGGTGGATTTTCTATTTAACTTTAATGAAACCAACCTCATTATGGGACAACACGCTGCTCAGTTTCTCTTTTTCCAATGAAAAAAGTCCAATATTTGCTGTTTCTACCTTCTCAAGTGTGGAGATTTGATTCTTTATTTGTCACATTTGATGATAAACTGAAAGAATTTGAGAAAACGAAACATTTGAAAATTTTAACAGGCATTTTTGACTATTTGGCATTTTACAAATACAACAATTTAATAGAAGAATATTAAATAATCAACAGATTAACTAAAAATGCAAGATTAGTGTCAGGTAATTCCTGGCTTTTGGTTTAACGAATGGAAAATGTAGTTGAGCTATCGCCATAACAACCACAAATAAACACTGAGTGACTTCTTCCCCAGGTGATTCCTTAAACTAATATTGTCTTCATCATTGCTCGGAGGCTGCGGAACAATCCGCTCTCTCTCCGCGTGTATCCGAGACAAGACTTTGGTTTAAAGTGTTTAAAGAAATCCTTTGATGGATGAAATCATTACATTTGCCCTCATGTATATTTCATGTCCCAGTCCAGATTAGTTATTCCAGGGTTTAGAGAAATGCTGAGTGCGATTTATTTTTAATCACAGCAGCTGTTTGCCTTCTCGTATTGAAGATCTCGCCTGACAAAGACCCAGATTGGATGAGACAAATCTGACCCCGAGCGACCCGCGCTGTTTTTAATTCACGCTGCGTTCAACATTTCACAGATGAAACTTCGAGTTGTCAGTGGACTCGGGCGACGCTTCATCCCAAATTAATCCGCTCCCTGAAACACACATGTCCAATCAAACAAACACAACTGCGGTTTCCAGTCGAACTCCCAAAGCAACATCTGAAAGTATTCTGATCAGCTCGAAATGTCACAAACCATATTCGCCGAGGAGCCGATGAAAGGCTGAGTCTTGACAAGCAGTCGTTAATCTCGCCCTAACATTTGGCTAATTGAATGTCTGCTGTTGTTTACTTTTTGTTTCCATGTTGCCCCTCGAGTGACTACCACTGCTGCCTTCTGTTTCTTCGGTGCATTAGCGTTGACGTACAGTGTTGCCGCGCCACAAGAATCACCAGCTGCCCCCGCCGCTCTGAGGCGCCATGGCAGAGCTCCCGCGGGAGATCTCTCCATGAAAAGTCACAGTAGTGTCCCCCCACATCCGCACTTCCTGCCTTCATCACTTGTTCCAGTCAAGAGGACATTATTGGGTTATGTGTGGTGAACTCTGATGTGGACTAAATGCACGATGACAAAACCGTTGAACAAGGAAAAATGCGAGAAAATAAGAATAATAACACGAGAAAATCCTCGTCTTTGATACCAGGTAGTATGTCCCTGACCCGCACAGACTGATCGTGCATCTACACATCTCTGCTGAATACAGCGGGAGGCCACAGGTGTGTGAGCCCACTCCACAGAGAGCCTCCCCTCTGCTGCGGCATTGTGGGTAATAATAGTTAGCAGCAACAGCTGTGCCCCCTCTCCCCCCTTCACCTCTAATGTTCTCTAATCATCCCTCTATCAGGCCTAATACCCTGCAGTGGTGCCCTCACAGCTGTCTGAGGGGCCCTGGGTATCGAGACACCTGTCAATCTCTCTCGCCCTCGTACACACACAAACAAACAAACAGTCACAGGCCAAAAAGAAACGTGTGAAAGTTTATTACGTTCTTAGAGAAGAGACAAACACACCTCAGACATCTGAGTTTCACATGTCGTCAAGCTGAGAGCTGAGAGTTTAGTTTACGTTGCTTTAATGGCTCTAAGGATTAGATGCTGCTGCTATGAAAGTTGTGAGTGCAGGGTCCGACACGGCATCTGATGGGCTTCCTCATACTTCTGTGGATTTTTGTTTTCCAGCTTGAGAGAATCCCTCTATATAATTTTCTCTACATGTAAATAATCTTTTCTTTATAATTATAAACTGAATATATTTGGGTTTTCGACTGTAAGACATGGGAGTGACATAAAGGTTATGGTAGAGATGCGGCGCGCTCCCGATCATCGGTGGTCTGAGCTTTTGTTTTTGTCTTGACGTTTCGATAAAATCAAACATGTTTAATATTATCGAAGAGTTTTAGTCTCGACTCCAGCACCAAACAGGAAGCAGCGAACCAAGCTGATACTGAGCAATGTGAATGTGAGTCGGCATTAAATACATGAGGGAGGAAAGGGTAATAGGACACAAGGACACAATTTCAAAATAAAACAGGAAATCATAAATAAGAAGTCCAAACATGATCATTGAAGGGCCAAATTGTTGTGTTGAGTCGTATAATAATAATAATAATAATAATTAAAAAATACCACCTGGAGCATGATGGGAAATAATCTCAAAGGAATCTAGTCGTAGTTTTGCAAATAGTGTTCGTGGAAGATCCGCAGTCTTTACAAAATCTACTAGAGTGAGATTAAAGACTCTAAAACCTAGATGTGTCAGACTTTTAAGAGTCTTTTCTACATCTTCCAGTGTATGTAAAGCAAAGGTTATGTTTTTTTTTTAACTCTTTCAAACAGAGGTCAAATTATGGTCCTCAGTTTCCCCCTGAGACTTCCCAGAATCCACCACGCAGGCGGATGCTCAGCGCGCACAGATGCAGCTAGCATCTCTGAGAACCACAGAACCTCTGGGTGGTCTTTGCCGCGTGCGTTACTGTCTGTCTGTCCCGACCGAGCAGACCTGACTCCCATCCAACTTCTGACAGAGCCGCTGTTTAACACTGGGAGGCTGATATGTGTTTAACTGCAGCGACACCCCGCAGGCTCTTCAGGCGCTTTATGACACTGCATGTAAGTGTGTGTGTGCATGTGTGTGTGCATGTGTGTATGTGTGTGTGTGTGTGTGAGAGAGAGAGAGAGAGAGGGAGTTTGGGCCCTGCTCCGCTCTTTCACAAATCCTGCCTGCTAATGACTACCAGCTCTATAGGACCCGAGGCGGGAGGGGTTAAAGCCCACCAATTGAGCGAATAATGAGTTGAATTAGGAGATTTAGGGATGAGGTGGAAGGAAAAGGGGATGGGTGGTACTGAATGAAAACCAGAGGTGCTTACCACAAAGCTGCAGAGCGGAGAGGCTGTGTGTCGCAGTGTAATGGGGGGGGGGGGGTGAGAAAGCCGGGTGAGAGAGAGAGAGAAACGATTCTGATATTCCCGTAAGTCATTTAAAGATGTAATATGCATTTTAGTAAGCGTCGTCTGAAGGAGTCCACAGATATTATTACTGGAACAAATGTCATCAGTGTGAGGAAATAACTTCTTCGTCTGGACATTCAGTTTTGTTCGGAGGCAAAAAAAGATTATGTTGGTGAGAAGAGCATTTCCATTCAGATTAGGTTGTTGTTGCATAATATTTGTCGGTGGGTGTTCGACTGATGAGTTTGGACCATTAAGAGGAAAATGTGCGGCTGAGTGTTTATCGGTTTGGAGGAGGGCTCGGCGACAGTCTGATAGAGTTTAAGTTTAGTTTAATTTCCCAGATCGCGGCCTCCTTTAGTAATACGATTTCAGCTGCAGCGTGCTTGCAGAGGAATTGGCAGGTTTGAATAAAATCATCGTTCAGATTGAGTTGTTGGCCACTTATTAGCTTTATCTTGCATAATGTTTTCCTTTTTTACTAAGTTTGAGGCTGATTAGTTCGGGCCGTCTAAATGAAAACTCAGCAGATTGACTGTTGCGAGCTGGCCGGGCTGCGCCTTGTCAGAGTTTATTTGTTAATTTCCTGGAACAACCATCGCACTCTTCTTTAGTAATAGTGCTTTTAAAAGCATATTCTTTTACTATATAAACACAGGAAGCTGCATTGTCATCCACAATTTCCAGTAAATTCCACCCAAAACAGCCTCTTGGGTTGTATTTTTTCCATTCCTGGTTTTCTTTGATTGCATACATGTACAAATGAAGCAATATTTGGTTCCTGTGGCCACGTAGTTGACTCAGCCCAGCCTGCCCCCCCGCCTCCCTCCTCTCTGCTCCCTCAAGCCAAGCCCTGTTCAAGTTTATACACAATGCACAACATTGTTCAAAAGACAAGGCGCTCTGAAATCGTCTGGAAGCCTTTGAACATCATGAAACGAGTCATTCCAAGGTTAACTTGGACGGCGAAACATAAACTCTCAGAAGAATGATTCATGCCGAGAAGAAATAGATGACAGCTCTCTTTTCGCTGGCTCATGAAAATATCCACTGCACCAGGGAGATGAGTGGCGAGGAGAACGTGAGCACCTGCTCTCTGTTTCAAGAAGCATCGATTAATTATTTTCATCTTCACGCCTGCGCTCCGGAGACAGTCAGAGCCAGAGGCGTAATGTGGGGTTGTCCATACGTACGTGCATATGTCTGTCTCATTCTCGTGGACACGATATCTCAGTAACACCTTGACGGAACGTCTTCAAATTCAGCACAAACATTCACCAGGACTCGAGGATGAACTGATAACATTTTTGTGGCTAAAGGTCAAAGGTCAAGGTCATGGTGACCTCACAAAACATGAGTTTGGCCTTGTGATCTCCTCAAGGGAATCCCTTCAAATTTAGCAAAAATGTTCACTTGGAGTGAAGGATGAACTAATTAGACTTCAAAGGTCAAGGTCAGTGTGACCTTACTCAAGACTTCACACAGCAATTACGACAAATGGTTGGTGGTTCATATTTTATATGACTCTGGATCAATAGGGAAACTAGTCTGAGTGGCGGAGGCACTTGCAGACGAGAGGTGGTAATTCTAGTTCTTTCATTCCTCTGGCAGCTTGGTCAGCACAGTTCTAGCCTTGTTAGCCTGCAGAAGCATACAGCAGGGAGACAGGCAGACGGGCTGTTCTGAAGGGAAGCACAGAGAAGCATCGGTGTTTCTCAGCAGGGATAATTATCCCACAGTGGCAGAGTCGCAGCTTGAGCTGATTGTCTTCAGGCAGGAAAGACAAGCTGAGTGGAAAACGCTTGTGCAGGAAGACCCCGACCCTCCAGCTCATCACCTACACTTAGGCTCTATTGTTTACTGAGGGAGTCCAACAGACTGGCACATACACACACACACACACACACACACACACACACACACACACACACACACACACACACAAAATGCTTGACCCGTAGTGGCAGGTTAAACACCAAGATTGTTCTGCCCTGCCACACCTCATCAGAGTTGAAAGTCATTACAGAGGCAGTTGAAGTAAGTGTGTGTGTGTGTGTGTGTGTGTGTGTGTGTGTGTGTGTGTAGCTGATTGTAGTGAGGTACCCTGTCAGAGGAGCTATTTTATTTTACTCATTTACTGAAGTTGATTTCAGCGATGCCACATGGTTCCTGATTGACGAGGCGATCTCACATCCTCTCTCTCTGTCTGTTTAAGATTTGAGATTCATCTCGACCTGATTCACTTGTGTCTCTGTAGTTTCTTAAAGGCGCCAATTAAAAGAAAAAAACTTTTTTTTTTTTTTGCCAAGACAGATAAACCACATTCCCCTCCGAAGCCAAATATTCTGTATTTTGAGTGGCCTCATGATTCGGACCAACAGCGCTGTGATGATGGGAGCGTGTTGTTTAAGGAGTGAGACAGGAAATATAATACAGACAGTGTATTTGGAGCAACAGATTTATGTGGTTAAAGGTTTATCAGACACCCAAACTCTGCACAACAGTTTTTGATACTCAGAGAGGATGTGGAAAGTTTTCACAGAGGCAATTATTTTATCTTTCGTTGCAACAATCACGAGGTAAACGGTCAAAACACAGTGTTCACACGGCAAAGTAATCCACCAGGAATGTGCGCTCGCATGTATTTGATTGGCCTACGGAGCCTTGCTCGATGACATCATGTTGTGCTGCAGCAAAAAGTTGAGGCGGGTTCAGCTTTTGTTTTTTTTGCGTTGTTTCTCCAGAGCCTTTTGCCCCCCCCCGCTGCGCCATCCTGCTGTTCGAATGTACGCCGGCGCTGTGCTTTTATATTGCTTCATAACGCAAGTTGGACAGGTCATAAAAATATACTGGCTTTGGATTTTCTGCCTAATAAATGCTGTAATTCCAGGGCATCTCTGAACTCAGAGTTGTGTAATAAAAATGAATAAAACTTCCTGCCAGCTGAGGAGAGAGAAACGAGACAGAAATCTGCCGCATCGCTCTCTGGTTGGTTGGTCAGTCGGTCCAAAATAGTTATTTTTTACCCAGAATACACTGCAGAGGGCTAGTTTCACAAAACACAACATGTCAGGGTAGAGGTCGGCCTTTCGTAGTCCTGTTGTTAGACTTGTTTACTGCTGCTTAGTGTCAGTGTTCAGCCAAAACATGTAGTCACCAGTCTCCCCGGGCTCCTCTCTCTGAGCTAATAGCTGTGTTTCATTAATCGATGACTAATGATGACAAAGGAAAAAAAACAACCACAAGATGACAGAGTTTTTTTTCTGCTAATTCTTTTCTCATCACAGACACAGAACTTTTTTATTTATTTATTTATTTTTCTCATCTTAGCTGCTTGAAACCGCAGCTCCATGAGTCATGTTTACAGGACACGTCTCATTTATGTTTTTCTTATCGTCAGCAAGTACAATGAAAAGACCAAAACTAACAAAGAATTGATCCCACTAACATCAGATATACGTCTCCTCAGAGCCTCAAAATCAACTAAAAACACAGAAATGAGTCGCACCTTTGCAGAAGGTCACATTAATCACAAAGAATGTGGGCACTGTAGTTTATTTCAAATCTGCCCTGCTGATGCACCAAATCTGCAGCTGAGCAAATGCACTACTTCCTCCTGTTTGAGTAACCTTTGAGTGTTTCAGAAAATTATTTAGGATTAAAAAAGGAAGAAAAACATACACGTGACCTAAAACTGTTAAAAACGCACAGTGTAGTTTATTATGAGTCAATCTGATATAGACTGTCCTGCTCACTACTGCACCGAATCCATGGCTGAAAATGGTCTACTGTTCTCATTAACGTTTAACTCTGTGACCTGTTCTTTTAAGATTCAAGCTCCCAGTAGGAACCAATGGGCTTTTGGCTGAGAGCCACAGACAGGGTAGTGAGGTGGGAAGGAATTGAGAGATGCACCAAGACGTAGTTGGTTTTGGTCTTTTCATGGGAGTTTTTGACAATGATAAAAATATTGAACATCACTGGCAAATTGCTTAATTTCTTTCCACCAAAATACACAAAAATTAGAAGATATGTACAAATTTTATGTATCAGAACTTTATTTTTTTCTTCTTTACAAATCCATGAACCATCTCACGACCCCTCAGATTAATCTGGTGACTTATCGGAGGGGCCCGACCCCTACGTTGGGAACCACTGGGATGCACTACATCCTTGAACAACTACAACAGTGAAATGCCGAACGCACATTGTTGGATCAGTCTTACAGGTGTGATTATATAAAATATCAGGTCAGGTTTTACTGCAGAACCAGCAGAAGCTGATTATAACTGTGTAGTTTTACATAAGAAGGGTTTTGAATCCAGGAATTTACTTTGTTGTATTGGTGCTTTTACTTTTGTAAACGATCTGGATCCTTCTTCCACCACTGCCACTGCTCATTAGGGCCATTTTCTACATTATGTCTTCATACACCGAGTCTGAAACAATGAGGAAAGTAAACAGTAGCATGAGTGGGACTGGTTCTCAGGACAGGCTCCATTGTTCTCTAAAGTCTGCTGGGTGAAGTGGGACTGTGCAGCTTCCAGCAGCTCTAATCTTGTGGGACAGGAGAGAGAGCGAGAGAGCGCTGGCTGTGTTCCTGTGTGAATTACTGTCACTCCCCACGCACTTATTAGAAACCCCAGCCCCTGTGGCTTTACAGCAGACCTTTAATTGATTGGCTTGGAGGACAACTTGGCCCAGCCACAAAATTGTGTGTGTGTGTGTGTGTGTGTGTGTGTGTGTTTGCGTCCAAGTGTGTGAGTGTGAGGATCCATAAAAGTGAAATAAAAATCACACGATCTTTGAATTCACAAATTTTAATTGACTTCAACACTGGATGAATTAAGATTTCATTAGAACTGCATTTGAGTCGAACCCTGATTCCTGTCATACAGAAAGAAAACAAAAAGCACAACGTTATCGTACGGAGTGATCGGAGTCATAACTGAAAGACAAGTCATCTGTTTTGAGTGTAGCAGCTGATCAGGACAGTCAGACAACACGCCATCCATTCTCAGATATTGTTTTTGAACAGATTTTTATACCTAAACACAACTGCACCAGACATCCAACAAAAAAACAGATTTCTTTTTTTTCTTTTTTTTTCTTAAATACTCTTGTGATTCAATTTGCCTGGAACGATGAAACTGAGTTATCCAAAGGAAGAAAAACAAAAACTCTTCCGTCACTCCAAACTGGCTCAAACACTTAAAGTTACTCGGCAAAATAAAAAATAAAAGTATACCAGTAATAATTAATCCCATGTCGGGTATTTACAGACATTAAAAGTGAGGAACAGACTCAAACCTGCCACTTTTCTTTAATGGCTCAAAAAAGTCGATTGTCATCAACTGCAGCAAAAAAGCTCAGTTTCGCTTTCTTATTTAACTATTTCTCTTTTCAACAAATCTTATTTACTATTTTTGGGAAACAGAACTATAAAAAAATTGGCATAATACATGACAGGACTTTTTTTTTTATATAATTTTTTTTTTTTTTTTTAACCCAACAACACTCAGTAACTGCTTCTTTTTTCTTTTCTTTCACTCTCGTCTCCTTCTCGTCCTCTTCTTCTTTCAGGGCAGAGTTTCTCTTAATGTCTCTTGTTACCCAAACAACCGCCCAGTTCTGAAAACCAATATTTAAAACCATGGAAATAAAAACTAAAAATAGCACACGATGACAGCAATTCTAACCATAATAACAACAATAATAACAATAATGATAATAATAATCATGGATAAAGATAGCAATAAATAGGGTTGGTGAAGTTTAAGTGCGGGTAGGTGTGGTGAAACACAAGACTGTGGGCACCAATTAGAGAGAGGAAAAGGAGGGGAGAGTGAGATGGAGAGAGGAGAGAGGGAGAGTGGAAGGGGTGGACTACCGCACATAAAGTGACTGATTGTTTGGTTGCTGAATCTCCGCTCTGTCCTTCCTTTTCTTGACATTTTTTTTTTTTTTTCTCGCCACACGTACGCGGGATGTTGCCAGGAAGGGCTCAGAGCCGTGGGCGCGCACACAGCCTGGGGTGTCCCTCCACGCCACATCCTCTCGATGTCAGTCCACTGTCCTCCTGCCAGACCGTCCACTGCTCCTCTCTCTCTCTCGTGAGTCATTTTTTTTTTAAACCCCGCAGTTTTTGCGAAACCTCGAGAGGAGGGACGGAGGGACGGACGGACGGACAGAGGTCATCACACCCACAAAAATGATCAGAGTCTGTGTGAACAGTTAAGTGCTTGATAGGAATGGTAGTGATTCTGGAGCGTGACGGTGAGGTGAGGACGGGATGTCGGTGGTTGTTTCCTTTTTTCCGCTGTGAAACGATGAACAGAAAGTCTTGTTTATCCATGTTCTCAGGCAGCCAACAGCATTAGCAACATCAGTGTGTGTCCTGAGGATTTCTAGGATTGCAGAGGTCTCAGAAGGCCCCAGGATCCAGTCTATAAATCAGCATATAGGGAGGAATGTTCGATGGGACTGTGCTCAGTATTTAAAGAGGAGGCGCAGGGACAGAAAGCTGATGAAGTCCCGCCTCCGTGGAGTGTCTTTTCTGGTGATTGGCTGATTAGGAGATTTGTCTGTGTGTCTGTTTGTAGTTTGGACGCCTGAGCAGCAAACGTCTTATCTGCTAATGAAAGTCTGGAGTGAATTATTTAAACATTTCTGGAAAAACTGTTTCACAGTTACACAACCACTGCAAACCTGCTGTCTGCCGCTGAGGTAATTCACTCCACAAATCAGGTTTTCACAGATGTCTGTCAGAGATTGTCGCTAAAAGGAGTCCGTCTGGTCGTCTGGGCGATGTACAGTCATTCAGTCTCATGGTTTCTTGGTGAATCTGTGCCTATGGAGACATCTGTGTCTCATACAGTTTCTGTGCAGCCGTATTCCATCCGTTCATTTCCAGTTCCTCATTTCTGTATCGTAGATTCTTTCTTTTTCTTGTTTCTTCTCCCCTCCTCCTCCCTCGCTTTCTCTGTCCTCTCCTCTCTGTTTGTCAGTCTCTACCTCTGGTAGTCAGCCTGCTCTCGGGGACTGGATGAGGAGCTCCCGGGAGCCATGTTGCCACCAGGCCGGCCGTGCCCCTTGTCCTTGCCCTCCTCCTGAGCCATGTTGGTTCCTGAGGACGACTGGCTGGAGTTGGAGCTAGAGGAGCCCGGAGGCTGGTTCAGACCACCTGTGCTCCCGCCGCTTCCCTCTGTGGACTGGTAGATCTCCTCAGCTCCGTCCTCGCTGGACTCTGGGTCCTCTGAGCCGGAAAGCAGCTCTTCTTCTCTGTATTCGCTGACGTCCACACCGCCGCTGGCGGCAGCCCCCTCGCCCAGCTCCTTGAGGCGGCCGTGGTGCTTAACGTGGTAACGCTGGTTCTGGAAGAACTTGATGATGGTGTGTTTGGGCAGGTCAAGCTGTGCCGACAAGGTGTGGATGGCCTCCTGGTCTGGGTACAGGCCGACGTCCTGGATGAAGCTCTGCAGGATACCCAAGGCCTCCAGGGAGATCTAGAAAACACACCACCAGGATTCAGGAAGGATAGATAGATGAATTAAAACCATAAGCCATGTGCTGAAATCCACAGTAATGACTTCATGGCTGCTGAGCGGAGGAAAGACAACGACAGACTCTACCTTAGTGCGCGATCGTGGCTTCTTGTTGCTCCCAGCGCCGCCAACAGCGCCGGACGGACATCCGCCTCCGGCTCCTGCGCCCACAGTCTGTGACCCCTCATCGTTTCCTGGGGCAGATAATGGTTCTTCACGCATCGGAGACAAGCGGTGCTCCTTCATCGGGGCCGGGGGTGGCCTGTGAAGCGCCTGACGAGAAAGACAAAAGAGCTGATTAATGGGGCACAGTGACCCCTGATCAAGACTGCAGCCAGGAATTCATTTAAACATAATGAAATGAAGAACAACCAAACCTGCAGAATTAGTCTTTATCTTGTCACTTATATTTGTTATTTTACATAAAACTCTTCTTTAAACTTCTGTATCTTCAACCCAAGATAAAATATCATGTCCTAAGTGTAATCTGAAGCTGACAGTAACCTTGTATGATGCAACCCATTTTATAAAACCACCAGTAACCTATTCCAGCCTCGGCACACAGTAGCCAGGGCTGCAGGGTGAACAGAGGGTGAGAACAAGTGTTTCACAGCTCACAGGGTGTCACGGTCTATTAACCAGCTCCAAGGCTGGCATTCAAACAGCTATGTGTCCAGTATACCTTTGACCTAATGTGTGTAAGATTAGCTCTAGTAAAACGCCAACCAGCTGTCTGCCAGGAAGTCTCTTATTTACAAACTTATGACACCCCATCACTATTTAACCAGCCCATTCAATAGAGAAGACGGAGTGTGGCGGGGGGAGAGACGACAGGGACGTAATCATTTTGATTTAGTAGTTAGATTGAGTCTGGAACAGCTGCTGCGGCTGTAGTTTTATATGGAGAAAAAGGTGCCAGGTGTTCACCTAAGGCATTCAAACAACACCTACAATGCAGTCAAAATACTGTTAGAGTACAGAGAAGAAAAACTCTCAATTTAATAAGAAGTAGCAGAATGGTTTTTAGTCTTGATTTAAAAGTTAAGAGCTCAGGTATAAACGTTCTTCCAGATATGTTTTATGTTGCTTTGTTTTTTAACCTGCAAAACGGTAAACAAGCCACCAGTCTCAGATAATACAAACACATGACAACAAGAAACGTAAACAAGAAGTGAAATGTCCTCATGTTAGTTTTTGTTAAAGTTTTTTTTTTCAAGTCTTTGTTTCACAGTTCCTCAGGACTGTAGTCACCTGATAACACTGCGATGTAAATTTGATTATTATCTGCGTAGTAAATAATTTGAGCTCCTGGGAACATGTGGAAAGAACGGAAGAAACTCAAGAATCGAACCTTGGGGAACTCCACTTGTCATTTTTCTTTGATTAGACACGTAGTGCAACAACAAAAACAACAACAACAACAAGTTGTCCCTCTGTTGTACAGCAGTCGATAGTAGAGCACTTTTATTGTGTAATACCAAAACACTTTTTTGGAAATGGCGCCCTAAGTTACTTTGCTTGAAACTGGAGTGGAGTTGGTTGCATATTGAACACTTTGGGTCTATGGAGGACATAAAATCATCTATTGATTTTTCTGGAACTGTCCTATGCTCCTGTACCCGTCTTTATTTATCTATTTATTTATTTATTTTCAACTCTGACCACCTGCAGTCTGACCGCTCGTCCCTTCTGTGGCGTCTTCGTTTCGATCTTCAGCTGCTGCTCTCACTCTTGGTTTTCCTCACTTGCCTCTAACAACTGATGGTCAGCCATGATTTAAATATCTTACTACACACATATGGCGGATATGATTAATGGCGCTCTGTACACGTTTGACACTGGTTATATCAGCTGGTCATATATAGGTGGTTAAGTTTGTCTGGTCTGTCAGAGGACACAGTTTTTATTCAGCCTGAGAAACCAAACTCTGGGCAAAAACTCCCCAAACTGCCAGAGCTAGGAAGTTGTAAAGAGAGACAGAAGGGACAGCAGAGACTATAAATGGAGGGGAGGTGTAGAGGTGTGTTTGTTTTCCTGATGGGTGGAGCTCTCGGGATCCTCCGGCTGTCAGGATCTGCAGCATGAGGTGCTATCTGACAGCAGTGGGGGGGGGGGGGGCCGGGGGGGGCAGCCTGAAGTGTTGGGAGGGAAAGTGGGGACTTTGGTTGTTTGTCAGGAGGTAGTGGCTGTTGTGAGAGCGTTGCGGTCGTGTCCCGCCCGCTCGCTTTAAGAGCAGGGAGGGGCCTCCCCACTGGAATGCCCAGCTATAAATCTGTGGCGCATTAAAATTAAAGGACCCACATAAAGATAATAGTCATTCGCTTTTCTCTCCCTCTCTTCAATAATAACAGGGTATTACTTAAATAATATTGAGGGCAGGCCAGACCATGAAATTGCTCCGATTTCATTCGCAGGGGCTTTATTTTCAGGGGTGGGTGGTGGTGGTGGTGGTGAGGGGGGGTGACCAATTTACAGGAATTCAGTAGGTTTTTCCTTTTTTTTATTTTGTCATTTTTCTCTCTCCCTCCTTCAAATCTTCTGTTTCTTTCACGCAACGTGACAGTTTTAGATATTGAGGAAAGACAGTAAGAATGCTGGGAAACCAGCGGCGGAGAGAGAGAGAGTCAGTGACAGAAAAAATAAAAAAGATATATCTCTCTCTGCCCTAATGAGGACCACACAGCCACAAACATCCCCCGTACAAACTTACCGAGACACTTAATAACTAAATTGAGGGTAAATCATGGAGGGGATTGCGAAACCTCCCGTCTCACCCACCTCCACACATTCCCCCCCCTGCTCCTCCACCATCCACCGACCTTCATCATTTCTGCGCTTATTTGGGCTGACAGCAAGGACTCTTGGATCAATCGCCAGACACACATGCATGCATCGATGGCAGGGGGCCTGGTCTCCCTCATGTCCTAATGATGATGTCAGAGAGCGGAGCCAAACACAGGGGGCGGGTTCGCTTCCTCACACTTTATCTCCTTCGTCCTCTCTCCTCCCGTGCTCACACTTTCTACCCTTTGCTTCGCTTTTCCCTCTTTTTCTCCTCCCCTTGCTTCACCCTCTCTTCCCTCCGCCTCCCTCTCTACTCAGGTCTAATGCATCAGGACACTAATGAAGTGGGCCTCTGCCAAGCCAACATGACTCCACATCCAAATCAGCCCCGGACTGGTGGATGCCAGCAGCCCCCACGCCCACCTCCCTATGTCCTCCACCTCCCTCCATCCTACTCTTCCTCCCCCTCACTGCTGTCCCCTCCCACTGTAACTCCCCACTTTTTACACCTTCAGCCGTCTCCACCTCCTGTGTAGTAGCAGTAAACCTCAGATAGAGTCTCATATAGTCATAGATATAGTACTTTACTTTAAACAAAATCAATAATTCAAGTGGACTATGGTGCATAAATCTGTAATCATTTATCATCAGTAATAATGGCACAGTCAGCTTTTCCTTTTCTTTTCTTTTTCTCTGGAGGCACTTTCTGACCACACGACATTACAATATGACTTGTGGTAACCTGTGTCGTAAAATATCATAAAATGCCAGAATGACCCTGCACGTCACTGACCAACGAGTTCTCCAAACTAAATGTCGTTCGTCATTTCCCTCCAAAATGACCCATCATTTCTGACCTTCCACCTCCTCTGGTTAAGGTTAAGCTACGTCTGGGGACTTGGTTAAGGTTATAGGGAAAGATCGTGGTGTGGGTGAAGAAACCACTTGGTTAATGGCAGGAAAAGATCACAGTCACAGCTAAAAACAAAACCCACAGTAGTCAGTTAAGGTTATGGGGAAAGATCGAGGTCATTGTTAAAACAAAATACTGGTTGTAACTGAGTACATTTAGTCAAACAGCTGAGTATTTCCATTTTTAGATGCTTAATACTTTTACTCCACAATGTGTCAGAGGGAAATATTAAACTTTTTACTGCACAACATTTAAGAGCTGGAGTTACACGTTACTTTACAGAGAAATATGAAAAACCTAATAAATGTTGGTGAACCAGTAATGTCTATGAGTTGTTATCCGTTTCACCAAAGAGACGTTTCCTCTCTAAACTTCTCACATAGTTTCGTTGCAGTAATTGTTCAAATGATCCAAATTTTCCCAAAAAGAAAAGATTTGAGAAACTTACAAAAAACAGATTTGTGTTGCGCAACTTTCTTCTTTCCTCTCCAATAAATCATCTCACGATCCCTCACATTCATGTGGTGACCCTGTACAGGGGCCCGACCCCTAGGTTGGGAACCACTGGACTAAACTATTGTATAATAAGCAGTTAAACCAAGCTCCACCTGGAGCAGCTACATCAGTAAAATGCTGCTGAAGCTTTGATACTTCAGTATTAACAGTCTAATAATGTCATACATAATATTATGTCAGTCAGTGTCATTTTACTGAGTACTTTTACTTTAAGTACTTTAAGTTTTACTCAAGTACATCTTCGTGCTACTTGTATTTCACGTCAGTATTTAAGTTTATAGTTTACGTTTTACTAAGTCTTAAGGATTAACATACAAAACACCGCTTAAGAAAAACTATGCACATTCTACATTAAACCTTAAAATTAGCTCCAGTTTGACCAACTGAAACTGCTTGGTGGTAATGATAAAATAATACATTATATAAATACCCAAACTGCTGTTTTATGCTAAATGATTACTGTAGGATTTGAAGTTGTAGTGAAGCAGCTGAATGTTTCATAACACCGGTGTTTAAATTGATATTCTGCTTATTCATTTTTTCCATTAATTTCACATAGAACTGACTTTTTGTGAGTCACATGAGTTGTTGACAGAAACAGAGACTTTGTCCCGAGTGCAATTTATCCTCCGAACACATTAAGTAGTGAATGTAAACAGAAACCTTAAGTATATTTGGCCCTGGTCACCTTCATCCTTCCCTCTCTCGCCTTTAACTCCTCCCGTCTTTGACCATTACACTCTTTTGGAAGAGGCAACATGTCACTTCAGAGCAACACAATACAGCCCTGCTCTCCCAAAACCACAAGCACTGGAGCCCCGCGGCCAGACCGGCTCTTCTCATGGCATGATTCAATATTCCTGAAAAACTTCTGCTCCTTTTTTTTTCCGTCTCAGTCTTTCCTTTTCTCTCTCTCTCTCTCTCTCTCTCTCTCTCTCTCTCTCTCTCTCTCTCTCTCCTGGCAGCACTGTGAGTGCACTGCAGTAAAATGAAAAAGTTTTCTTTTAAACGTAAATCAAGGCAAATTACGACGCAGAACTATGAAAGAATTATAGAACATGAAATATTCATCTTCTCCTTAATGAGCTCTGGTCCTCCAGGGCCCCTAACTCTCTCTCTCTTTTCTCTTTTCTTTCTGTGTGTGTGTGTGTGTGTGTGTGTGTGTGTGTGTGTGTGTGTGTGTGTGTGTGTTTTGATGGGGGAGGGTGTGTGTGTGTGTGTGTGTGTGTGTGTGTGTGTGTGTGTGACCACCAGAGACACCATTAACACAGAGATAAATATGTAATGAAGGAAAAATCACTTTTCTGTTAGTTTTGTGCATGACTTCACCTTTCCTGTTAATCAGTGTGTATTTTTTTTTTTATTTCCTCTTCTGTCTCTCTCTCTCTCTATCTCTCTCTCTCTCTCTCTCTCTCTCTCGTATTTGAATAAGTGTGTGTGGTTGCGATCCAGGCTAAGGGAGTAGATGAGTCACTGCCCATTTAATGTTTTTTTCTTCTTCTTTTTTTTTGTAAAATAATGTTTCTTTGATGAAAAACTCTATACACATTATGTTACTGAGTCTAGTGTGTGTGTGTGTGTGCGTGTGTGTGTTTGTGCGGTCGTACACGTGTGTATTTGTATGCACGCACTCGCGTTGTTGCATATTTTTTTCATTCAGACTGTGGGTGGTATTCATTCCATTTATCTGCAATTAAACAATTAACTTAATTGTGGTTTGCCCAAAAGCCCAAACTCCACCCTGCACCAGTGAATAAGAGGCCACCGGGATGCACTGAGCGAGCGAGAGAGAGAGAGAGAGAGAGAGAGCTACTTCCTCTCAAAGTGAATGAATGAAGACAACAAGCTAATTGTTGTGTTTATTTATATAGGATCTCAGTAACACTATAACACACTATAATGTAGTTATAAGCAGTGTTTATATAAGTGTTTATTAGTGTATATTTCAGCTTTAACTCTTAGTGGTTGGTATATAAACAGATAAGGAGCAACTCAGTGAAACACTAATATAAAATGTTATTAATAAAAACTTTAAACATTTAAAAAAAAGATTCTAATGTGTTATAAGCCACTGAAACTAATGATTCTTTTCATTTCATCGATAATTATTGATTGATCCCTTTATAATTTACCACGTCCTAAGGTGACGTCATCATCAACAGTCAAAAACCTGGAGATCTTCAATTTTTTTCCATCATTTATGACAAAGAAAAACAAATAATTGTCACATTTAAGATGCTGGAGTCAGTAAATGTTTAGCATTTTTCTACTATTAGAATAGTTGCAAATTAATGTTCTGTCAGTCAACTAGTCGATTAATCAACGAACCATCGTAGCTTTAGTTTGTATTGCTTAAAGGGTGAAAGTAAGTTACTGTTTTTTCTTTGCTTTTTATTTAATTATTGGATTCTATGTTTCAGGTATAAGTGATGCTGCCACTAAACAGCAGTTCAAAGTTTTATTTGTCACATGCTGAGTTATAATGTGCAGTAAGCAAAGCAATGAAATGAACGTTGAAAAAAAAATTGCTATAATAAAGAATATTGCATATAGCGGGAAATATCGCGATATTTAATGTTTCGGAATATCGGCCAAAGTCAAGTAATCGGTGGATTTCCAATGTTCTCGACCACAAACTGAAAGCTGTGGCACTGAGTCAAAAGCCCTTTGTTTTCTTTTTAAAAGCAAAAAGACTAAATAAACTAAAACAGCTGCACACTGTAGATTTCAGCCAATATAACTAAAACAGGAGCAAAAAGTTCCTTTGTTTGGGACCATTTTCAACTGTGAATCAATACATAATTGGTGTTCTGGTATTTTTATTTATTTTTTTTAAGTTATTTTTTGGGGCTTTTTGTGCCTTTATTGATAGAGCAGTAGAGAGAGACAGGAAATGGGGAGGCAGAGAGAGGGGGAATGACATGCAGCTAAGAGCTTGTCCGATGCGGGACTCGAACCGGGGCCAGCTGCAGCGAGGACCTTAGCCTCTGCACATGGGGCGGATGCTCAACCAACTGACGCCCCGGTGTTCTGGTATTTACAGTGAATATGAAATGTTGTGTTCTTCCATTCCTGGCATTTGTAGCTTTGTAATTAAAGTTTAGTTTTCTAGAGAATCCTGAGATGTTTTTAAGTGGTTGATTCACTGGTTTCCTACATTTAAAATCAATCTAAATCAATTGTGTCATCGTGGGAAGTGCCGCTGAGCTGGTGTGAACAGTGGTGTAATGGCTCTGGAGGGAGGTTTCCAAACTCTTGAGAAAATGAGGCCTAATGATGTCATCAGGGCTGTCCTGTCCCGGGCGTTACGTTACTAAACTAGGGTGTGGTGTTTGAAAGACAAGGGCGTTTACCTGGGAGGCTGCGGTGGTTCCACGGAGGGACAGGATGGTGTGTTTTGAGCTTGACCCGGACTAGAGACTGAAGGTCAGAATATCCCGGCCTCAGTTTTGACCTTTGTTTTAAATATACAGTAACTCTCGTCTTAAGAGACCTTCAACTAAAACATTCTTTGAGTCTCTGAAACATTTGATCTACTGCTAGCATAGCATCATTAGCTAGATTTTATAGATATTGTAGCTAATATACGGTAGCTAAGAGGGCTCTGCTTAGTACAGCACCACCAGCAGTTCTGGATTGGTAAATACTGAGACTGTCTTCCTGTAAGAAACGAGCCCACAGGTCGTTTGTGCAGCAGTTAATTATGACTTATAGTTACGTCTTGTTGCTAGGCAACATCTAGTGGCCGTAGTAATGATGACAGGAGCGAAGGGAGAAGTGTCGGTGACGTGGTATAAAGAGAGACAGAGTCCACGTCAGGAGGAGGTGGTTATGTTGTTTTGTATTATCCATTACTGTAACCATGACAACAAAGGTCACCTAATGTTGAGGAGGTTTTCCTAAACCTAACCGAGCCATGACCGTGGCGATGACAAAGATAGGTAGGCTGCTCTCGTTCTACAGCCTGCATGTTTATTATTGTAACCATGGCAACTGACCTATATGGTTGTTCAGGTAGGATGACTGGTTGTGTATACTGCACAGTGCGAGACCCTTCTGCTGTCCCCATTGTGATACGAATACACGTTCTGGATTGATGACTCCATTTATCGGCATGTGTGGGGGCGGCCCGACTTGACAGTCTCCTAAAAGGGAGATACGAGTTTTTCGTAGTTTTGACAAGAGCCATTTGTTGCTGCTTTGGCAGGAAGCACCTCTGTATGTGACACCAGGGAAGCACCTTCAGACTGAAGTGAGACACAAAGAGAGAGGAGGAAGGGCGCCGTGGCTGTTACTTCTTGTTCTAGTCCACCACTCCTGGGGTCTCAGCCACGGTGAGCGGTCATACACACACACACACACACACACACACACACACGAACATAAACACCCCCAGACTAGCAGCAGAAATCAATTTAGCAAAAACAATACAGAAATTATTTATAAGGGCAGACTCTGCCAAATTAGCTGTGGGACGCACTTAACTGCTAAAGCCGTATGAATAAGAGCTGTGGAGCAAGCACCAGGACCGTGTCAGTCATGAAGAAATGTGATGCTGCTGACATGAACGAACACACACACACACACACACACACACACACACACACACACACACACACACAGCACCTGCAGTTTTAATAGACACAGTCAGAGATCTCCCAGAGCCCCTAACATGCAGAAACGGCTCACGCTACTGTACATACAGTCCAGTCCAAACACACACACACACACACACACACACACACACTGAGGGCAGCGCTGAATTCGTCCTTCCTGTGGTTGCCTGTTACAGTTTTAGAGAGCCTCTTATTGTCCAAACACAAAGGAGCGCTCACATTACCATCTATCAGTGTGAGATTTTGTGTATGTGTGGCAGATGGGACACATGTGTGGTCTGTGGTGGCAGGCCGGCTGGAGCCTGAGGTTGGTGGGAACCTAGAGGGGTCTGAAGACAGCAACACGAACACACGCATACATGTATATATATATATATATATATATATATATATATATATATACATATATATACTCACACACCTCATTTCCCATTAATAAATCACCAGTGTTTCGCCACAGTTCATCTCCCTGTGTCTCGAGGTGGGCGTGGGGGGGGTTTACAACGTGGTCGTTCTGAGGGTAAACTTTATTTTTAGTCTTTGTGGACAGTGTGAGAGGAGCAGAGGAATGTGTTAATGGTGCCGCCACAGCTTCCTCCCCGTCTTCCCATCAGCCCTTTAATACACAGCTCTGAATGGGAAGAGAAAAATTGCTCGGTGGCGGGGTGGAGGCGGGTGGAGCCGCAGAACAACCCCTCCGGTTCGTGTCGAGATGTAAAATGGGAAGTTTCAGCATCTGCCTGTTTTTGATTTATGACATATGGTCTGTGCTATATGTGGTATATAATTGCTTTGCATTGTGGGACAGAGTGGGCTGGTGGTTAGAGACGCTGTCTCTCAACTGGACAACCGGGCCTCAAACTCCCCAGGCTTAAATGTGTTCGAGTGAAAGGTGAATTCAGCTCATCCTGACCTTTGACATTGTCTGTTGTTGCTCTGGTCCATGTTTAATTTAAAGGAATAGTTCAACAGTTTCTTGTGAATGATGAGATCGATATTGCTCTCACATCCGTCCACCAGCCATTTAGCTTAGCTTAGCATAAAGACTGTAAACGGGGGGGGGACAGCGAGCCTCTGTCTATAAGGCGTCTCTAAAGCTCATTAATTAACCTGATTTATTTAGTCTGACACGTTGCGGTGTCACAAAGGTTTGTGTGCCAGACTATTTCTTGGAGCAGTGACTTCCTGAAGTTTCTTTAAAACAACCTTTTGGACTATAAGGTCGATGAAACTGACTCACTTCGAGGTCCATTTACAAGCTGTTCTGGAGCTTTCTATCGTATCTTATGATAATCATCAGCAGACAGAGGTGGTGAGTATTTTAAAGACTTCTTGTTCATGTTAGGAATCTATAGATTGAAAGCCACTAAATGGAACTTGAGGTGAGATTGTTTTGTTAGCAGCTGAATTAATGAACTTTGAAGCTCAACTTTTTAGGTAACAGACATGAATTTCTTGATTCTGATCTGATCGAACTTTGAATCTCAAGCAGCCACGAGCCTGCTAACTTTAATCTTTAACAGCGTTAGAAGATGTTCACGTCCCTACTGGATGAACAGTGTAGGACAAAGTAGGTTTTTTATGGCCAAACTGTTTTTGAGTGTTCTTAACTGACCAGGTCAATCACATGATCTCTGTCCAGATGAACAAGTTTTAGTTGCCACAGACCAGATTTAAGGCAACAAGCCCCTGAAACAGGAGAACAGTAAAGACCCAGCAGCACAGGAACAACACCAGAAACATTTATTTATCTGCAGATTTCAGCCACTGACTGTGAAGGATTTATGGTGGCGCTTTATTTTTCCAGGTCCATAAATTTTAATTAGTTTCCAAATAATTTCCCAGGAAGTTTCCTGGAAAGAATCACGTTATTTGGTGCTAATTATAGGTAATATATAACACATGTGATTAGTTGGTCTATTACTTACTTCTAAATGTGAAGCTGAGCTCATCCTTGACACTTTTAATCAGAGAATAACACGTGAGCTGTGCTATAAAAAAGAAAATAATTCAGCATAAATGAAGGATAAAGTTTCCAGTAATAACACAGTGATGAGTAAATATTTACTGCGGTTTAAATGGAGCGGCTTCCTCTGAAAGTTCCCCTGAAATTATCACCAAACGACGTGGTTCCTTCCGGGAAAGTTTAAGAAAATCTTAGGAAATAACCGGATTCACAACTAAACTTTAAGTATGATTGTTAATTTTGTATTTTAAAGTATCCAGCTTAATTTGATCCCGACAGTTACAGGGCTGTGTGTAAGAACGTTACAGCTCCTATGCTGTTTACAAATGATACAGATGTTTACATCCTCAATGGAAAACTGAATCGGCACTTTAACTTCCTGTACTGGAGAACTGGGACAAAACAAAAACAGTGGATTCAGAGTGTGAGAAATGTTGTTTTTCATATTTTTCAAGTTTATATTCCTGTGGTGTCTGCTGCTTCAAATCACTAGCAGATGAGCTTTTTATCTGTGCGGCTTAAGAGTAATAAGAAGTCACAGACAGACTGGCAGATAGACAGACAGGGTGGGTTCATTATGGACAGTTAATGAAAGAGGCCAACACATCAGTGAGTTTCCTGCATCGATCTCCCTCCTCCCTCAGCCCGTCTTCAGCCTCCGCCTCCCTCCTCAAAAACTAATGGGGCATTTCCTCCAGTGCCACACCACCCAGCAACACTGTTTACTCTTCGCTCCACTGGGGCACGCACAGACACACAAACACATGTGCACACACAACGAGATCAAACAGCGCTGTACACACTTACGCGAAATGAATATAATGAGTAAATAATAATGACAGGTGTGGTCTCTGAGGGCGGGGAAATACACTTTAATACTTCTTTGACTCAGTCGGTGGATTTAAAGCACAGCTGGATGCACAGCTGTCTGTCTGTACATGTACTGTACATGCAGTGTGTGGGCGGTGAGCGCTCCTGTTACGCTGAACCTGTGTGTACCTGACTTTACATGTGTCCTGCTCCAGACACCCTCAACAACTGTGGAGGTGATCGGGAGACGGATTTGACAGAAATAATATGTAAAAAAAAAAAAAAAAAAAAAAAAAAAGGTGATTTTTGATGTGGAGCGGAGGTCAAAGAAGATCCAGTGATATCGTACTTTTTTACAGGCAGTGGTGGAGGAAGTGTTCAGATCCTTTACTTTAATAAAAGTGCTAATGCTGCACTGTCAAAATACTTCATTACAAGTGAAATTCTCTATTTATAATATTACTTAAATGTGTAAAAGTATAATCAGGGAAAATGTACTGAAAGTATCTAAAGTAAAAGTACTCAATGCAGAAAGATGGCCCCCGTGACTTATATACTTATTATAATATTTGTTGTTTTTATAACTTTCTTCAACGTGTGAGCAGCAGTTGACTGTTGCAGCTGATTGCTGTGGAGTTAAATTTGAACTATTATTTGCAATTAATGATTATGTTCTTGATTGGATTGATTGTGTAAAAACTGAAAATAGTGAGAAATGCCCATCACTGTTGCCCAGATCCAAAAGCAACACCTTTGCATCTTCAAAATTATTAAAAATAAATGCTAATTGATAAAAAAATTATTGGAAGGAAAAGCAGGAAAATATTTGAGAAGCTGGAACAATGAAAATATTTGGTGTTTGCATGAAAATTGACTCAGATGTTCATCAAAATAGTTGCCCATTAATTAGTCTGCCAATCAGCTAATCGATTAGGTGACTAATTGTTTCAGCTTTACTTGTACATTCATGAGTTCCTTAATATTTATGGCAAAGCATCATATTTTAAAAACTCTTACACAAAAGTTTGAACCTGTAAAGTACCTGGTAACTAAAGCTGACAGATAATTGTAGTTGTAGTGGAAGGATGAAGCGAAAACATAATACTCAAGTAAAGTACAAGTACCTGAAATGTGTACTTGAGGAAATGTACACGAGGTCAGTTTCCACAGATGTAAACAACAACACAAGATGACGTGTGCGGTGAATCTGTTTTCAGTGTTTCCTGAGATGCAGTTTAGTTCCAGGTTCTAACACAACCCAGTCAGTGTTCTGTCACATCTGTCACATCTGGACTTGGAGATGTGAGGTGCCTGTTAACAGTCTTTGGTTCTTACCTGTGTGTCCTGCGGCAGGTGGAGGACGGTGTGCAGCCTCTCGGTGTGATGGTGCCTGGACTCCTCCTCGTACGCCAGGTCTCTGTCGGCCTGCGGCAGCGTCAGGAACCTCCGGATGGTGCACAGGTTCTCCCACAGAGTGCGGTTCTCCGGGCTGGGGTTCTCCTTCCACCGCAGCAGCTCACACAGCCAACCCTGGAGGAGAGACGCAGGAGGACGGGGGAGAGAGAAGGTGAGGTTAAAGGAATACTTCCATATTTTTGTTGTTAGATTAGAAGTCGGTATTTTCCATTTTTAAGGAGCCACTTTATCCGACCAGAAATAACACTGGGAGAAGAAGAGGGGCAACACGGAGCATGAGAGAATAAAGAAAAGTTAAAGTATGAAGGGAGACAGGAGGACACAGAAAAATGTGATCTACAGGGAGATAAAGCATCGAGAGCAGAATCAAATTTAGCAACAAAAAAAAAAAAAAAAAAGTTGGAAATGCGTGAGGTAGACGGGGGAGGGGGAAGGAGAGACGGAGAAGATTCAATTATATCTGCTAGACTGGTTCAGTTTGTGACACCAGCTGTTGTGTTCAACCAGCCACCTCGGGCAGCATGCACCGCTAATAGCCTGATCATCTCTCTCTTCCTCTGCCTCTGTCCTTGTGGCCAGCTGCAGCAGATGGGTGCACTGAGCCGTGACCCCCGAGCCACCGCCAGACCCGCCAACCTGGGGGAGTGGGGGGGTGTGGTGGTGGTGAGGGGGGGGGGGACCGGCCTCACAAAAACCGCACGCACATACTGTAATACATGATGCACACATCTCCGGTTGTGTTTTTTTCTCACGCTTACACCTGGTAGCTCGGCCACATGCTACAGTCCTGAGACGTCATGTGACTGTGTTTGAATGAATCACAAACAAGCATCAACATCTCTCTCTTCTTGAGTTTAGAGAGCGGGTGAGGGGGAGTTTATCTCACCGTCACTTTGAACTCTCTGAACAGCATCTTTGTCTCAAGCTGCCAAAACTCCGTATAATACATCGATATCCACAGACTCTTTTTGCCCTCAGCTACATACATGCTGCTGCTCTCCCCTCTGGTTGGTGGAGGTTACAGCTGCAGCCTGAGGGGAGACCTGCAGACACTACTCAGGGCTATAAAAACACTTCAATAATTAAATGCAGGTTATTATTTATAGTCATATTCTCCTAAAGATGCTGAGTCAGAGAAAAGGCAGTAAAACTATCATAAAGTATCAGGTGTTAATTGGTTTTAGTGTTTTAATAATACTGTAATTAATTTATATTAGACTACTGTTGAATATTTCTCCACTATAATACTTATATTTAGTTATTTTCTGGATGTATATTAATATATATGAGGAAATGGCATTCACATTTGTTTTGTTTGTTTGTTTGTTTGTTTGTTTGGTTTCTGTTTGTTTGTTGTGTTGAGACCAACTAACCCTAACCTACTTGTACAAGATCTGGGACACTTAAAACGGAGCCATTGCTACATGTAATGTTATTAATTACACCAGTGTTTTCCCTGCTGTGATAAAAATCAGAAACATCTCATGAATCATGTTTTTACATCTTAAGATGATGCAGGAAATAAGTTCTAGTTTTAACGATGTCATTCGAATCGATTCTTGTTTGTCTGGTAAAAAAAAAAAGATCCCGCAAAAACAAAAATATTCATTTTAAAGCTCAGTAGCAGGTAACAACTGTTCACTGTTTGCCGCCCCCCCCCCCCCCCCCCCCAGGTTGTTTTGGTAACACATTCATCAAGCAGTAAATATCTGATTGTCTTGACTTGTTCTGGGGATTTAAAATAAAAATGCTCCTTCATTCCTAAATTCAAATCCCCATTAATCCAAAACTGAGCAAACACTGATCTCAGACCTGATATTTTCTGGCTTCTGTTTTCCCAGTGACTCCCCCTCCCTCCCTCCCTGCCTCCCTCCCTGCCTCACCTGGCTCTTGTTGGCGGCCACCTTTGCGAACAGAGCTTGGGACACCTTGGCTCTCTTCATCTCCTGCTGGATTTCCTCATAGATGCCTGACGTGATGTTGACCAGCGACTCCAGCTTCAGCGGGAGGTCGGGGCCCGGGCCGGACGGCTTGGGCTGGAGGAGCAGAGGAGCAGAGGAGCAGCGCATGATTTAATACACAGTGAGTACAAATTGAACGGGCTGCGAGTGGTTCATGTTTTAAGAGCAACAGCTATCAGATAAGCTCGGATAACGGGATTCAGCTGAGATTCTTTTATTATATTCTGAAACTACTAAGAGGTTTTTCCCGCGAAAGCGAATCTTGTGTATACATACGAGTAAAGGTTATCAGCTGATGATCAGGCCAAGCTGCTCTGAGAACAGACATGCAGTGTTCCCTGTATGAACATCAGCTGCACATCTGCAGCGCACGTCTCCACATGAATTTTGTTTACAGATCAAAGTCATTAAGTCCTTCTCTTTTGTCATTCTCTGTTGTTTCTGTTTGAATGAACATGTATTGGCTCTCAGAACGCTTGTATACACAGCGTTTGAAGTCGTCCACAAGACATGTACAGACCAGCTAGCTTACATTCCCTCAGTGTAAACGATGCTGAGATAATTTTACATAGACATAATAAGAATAGCGCGCACATTTGCCCCAGAGCCATGAATGGGCATTTGCTCTGACATCAGAGAGAACCTCTTATCATCCACGCCGCTGAATCGTCATGTGCACATGGAGAGAAACTTCCAAATACTGTACAATGTCCTTTATGTTTACAACATGCGCCCATGATGGCTTTGAAGCTGTTTTCTCTTTATAACCGGAATTTGTTTAAGATAAAAAATAAAAAAATCCCAGCACAGGCAATAAGACAAAGTACATGATGTGCTGCACTTTGTGAGGGCAAGTTACAGATCGGAGATAACTCACCGAGTTGGAGATCTTAGTCTTGTTCTTCCAGATGGAGGCCCAGGTATCGGGGGTTATCTGGTCATCCAAGCTCCTCTCCCACACTTTCTATGCACGGACACACACAGGACACGCGACGTGTTACAATCAAATGTTCGAATCGGTCATTTAAAAAAAAACATTAAAAAATCCGTCTGTTTTTTCCATAAAAGCGAAATCCTGTTGTATAAACGTGTGATATTAGGCGGGAAAAGATGCCGCAGGTGCTGAGTGACTAACCTGCGAGAGGCGTGGCGCTCCGGGGTTGGAGGAGTTGGAGGCGGGGAGGCCGACCGAGGGGTTCATGGTGCGCTCTCTCTCCTCCTGGTAGATTCGGTCTCTCTCGCTCTCGGGCAGGTTGAGGAAGTTCTGCATTGCTTTCAGGTTGACCAGCAGGGACTGCGAGGCCGTGCGAGGGTCCTCCTCCTTCCTCAGGATCTCGGACAGCAGACCCTGAGCAGCACAAACACACACGTTCCACCCATGAACTTTTGCTGCAAGGAAATATTGTTGCTTCACAATCACTGACGTCAAACGAATATGTTGAAGTGGATCATCCCAATCCATGTTTACTCGTAGACGTGGGATGACTGAGCATTTGTTGTTGCGCAGCATTGGACATGAAGTTGCAACTGGGGTTAAAAGTTTGATAGAGCCGCACCACTTAGGGCGGAAACTAACTTTTTTTTTAAAATTAGATCATGGGATATTTTCCCAGTAGTTAGTCATCTTCACTTTCTTCACACTTTTCTCTTCACTTTCCAATTTTTATTCTGTTTTCTGAGCTCAGTGTTGAAAAAGCTCCTTTTATATGTAATAAAAATCATTGAAAGGAAAAGCAGGAATTTTTCTTATGATTTGAGAAACTGGAAGAAATTAAATGTTTGTTTTTTTTGCATGAAAAAAATAAATTGACTAAAGTGGCATGAAAAGAAAATAACAAATAATAATAATAAAGTAAAGTATCTCAGAACTAAAGCAAATGTGTGTCGCTCAAAATCCCAAATCAACCTGCTATTTTTTGATAAAAGTTAGTAATCAGTTTGATCATAAATACAAGCACTTACACACAGAGACACAGACACTCAAAACTCACTAAAAGACACCTGGCCTCTATACCAGTAGGTCTATGAGCCAACTCCCATTACATTCATCTAATGGGGCATATGGTAACCAGTTTAGCGCAGCCTGAATGCATCAGCTGTTTGTGCCGCTGCGAGGGCGGGGAAGGAGACTCAATGACCCAGCAAGCTACCCCGCCATGCTTCCGCTAATCCCACTGAAAATACCACAAGGTGGGTGACCACAGAATTAGTCAAACCCAGTGTGAAAAATTACAGTCTATCAGTGACGTCAGTCTATTTATTTCTGTCAAATCAGACCAAAATAAAAAAAGCTCTCACCTGATGCGACGTGAGGAACGGGAGCTATGATCAGGTGAGTCTAAGAAATAATGAGTCTTAAAGGGAAGTTTAGATTCCTGTCTGACACAGTGACGCCACTAGATGCAATATATTCATTTTCGGCTAATTTCTTCCGTCTGAGACTTTCCTCTCCTGTCCCTGATGCATTGCCTCGCCGCTCCTCTCCCTCTGATCATTTTACCACCACTTTCCCAACGGTCTCCTGACCTTCTGACCACAGTCTGTCCTGTTTTCCTACCTGTGTGCGGTTGAAAGCCACACGGGCGAACACGGCCTGGGAGACACTAGCTCTCTTCAGCTCGTCTCTGACCTGCTGGTAGATTTCAGAGGAGACCTCGGCGGCCGAGGGGTTGCTCCCGGGATGGTCGCCGCCAGCTTTGGATGAACCCCGAGGGATGGGCGGGTGGTTGAGGAACTGCTGGTTGAGGGCCTGCGGGTGCTGGTGGGCCAGCAGGCGGCTAACGGCCAGTTGCTGGTTGATGAGATGGGCCATGGCGAGCTGCTGACGTACCAGCTGCGGGGATAGCTGAGGGGAGAGCAGCCCACCTGGCCCCAGCAGGGGCTGCAGGGCGCCCGGCGGGGGCGGAGGAGGCGGAGGAGGCACCTGGCCCGTACGGAGGGGCGGGCTGTGGTGGAGGGGGCCGTGGGGCGAGGGCTGCTGCTGGGGAGGTGGAGGCTGCTGAGGTGGTTGAGAGGCGGTCTGTGGATCTCCAGATCCAGCTTTGAGGAGAGGACTACCAGCACCCAGGTGACTGAGCTGGGCCAGGCCGGCCAAGTGAGGAGGGGGTCTCTGGCCCAGCACACAGAAGTCCGCCATGTTGTCTCTCTCAACTGGAGAGGAGAGAAGAGGGTCAGGGTGGTTCAGATCCTTCACTTCAGTAGAAGTAGTGACACACTAATGTAAAAATACTCCCAAATAATTAAAATACAGAAGTATCCTCAGCAAAATGCACCTCAACTATTCACAGTAAAAGACCTTATTCTGCACCACAGATATTATTATCTATTATATTCTTATTGATTGTTACTGATGTACCAGAGAGGAAGTGTCTCTAACAACTCAGACATCTGACATGTGACGAGGAGCAACAGTACATTACGTTTTATAAACTTATCATACTGTACGTTTTTAATGTAAAATCTTCATCTAAAAGTAATTAGTAACTAAAGTTGTCAAATAAAAATAAATGTAAAATAGAATATTTTCCTGACATGTAACTTACTTTTCTACAGAAGAACAGTGTTTGAGTACTTTCCAGCAGGATATGTGTTCAAGCAAATGTCTCTACATCAACACATTGATTAGATATTGATTAGATTTCTTACTTTTGATGTCAGCAGTGTCTCGTCCGGACCACATCTTCTCCAGATAATCTACTACTCAACGAAACACACACAGAAAATCAGTCAGGAGAAGCTCACAGAAGAAGAAGCTGAACACAAGAAACTTTAAAGCTCAGATTTTAACATGGATGATCAATAAAGATCAACAACTTAACAAACATAAGAACCTGGCAAACTTTGTCTGCTGAAGAAGATCATGTTGTATGACTCAAAGCTCCAGAGCGGCTACTAAATGGACCTTGAAGTGAAACGGTTTAGTGAAGCGTTTCTCATCACTAAAACAGATTTATATGAAGCGGTCCAGCTACTCTACCCAGCTATGACTGACGTGCAGCGGGCCAATCAGAGAGCAGTGAGCCGTGTGTGTGTGTGTGTGTGTGTGTGTGTGGTGTGTGTGTGTGTGTGTGTGTGTGTGTGTTGACATCTGGAACAGAGCCGTGTGCAGGGCCCCGCTTCCAGCTGAAGAGCAGAACTAATGCTGGAAACGCAGAGTGAAACCTAACGCTCCCTCCTCTGTCAGCAGCTGGCTCCAGCGTCACCTCACCCTCTCTCACCCTCTGAGCTTTTTAATGTGAAGATTATAGTGCAGCTTCCGAGGAGGTGACGGCGGTCGGGACAGCGACGTCGTTGCTCTTGGCGCGTTACGTTACAGACGACACAGACGGAGCTGCAGCGCCTCCTGACCTTCTGTGCAAAGCCACATTCACTTCTACGCTTCCAACGTACGGCAGAAACGACAGGATAGGTTTCAATTTAAAGTTCAGTTCTGAACAGAGTAGACAGTTGCCGTGGAGATAGCTTTGATGCGTGTGTTGTGCTGGAAAGCCGTTGCTGTTTTTTTGAAGGAGAAAACACTAACGCCCTCACGTGTCATCTCGGCAGCTCCGTCGCATAGTTCGGTTTTTGAGGTAGTGCCCGTTATCTAATGAGACAATGGGCCCCCGGGTGCACACACATGCAGAGGGGCCACATCCCTCCTGCTGTACAGACCAGCGAGAGCCACAGACTCACAGACACATCTCTGTGGTCGTTCTGCATCTTTTTATGCTCGTTTTCTTCTTTTGTGTCTCTGCAGCTCTTTGTGTTTATTTGAGTCACTTCCCAAAAAGAAATGACTTCAAACAGAGATTCTGGCATGGGGGGGGGGTGTAGCTACCATGGCAACAGGTGTAAACTCCTGTAGCTATGCCGTGTCCTTTTGAAGAAGGACCGATCATACATTTATATGTGAGAGAAGTTGCTTAAACGGTTTTGGGAAGCTGCATGAGGTCTGATCGGCCTCATCTGCCTCACGTGATGTCACCTGAGTCAGCGTCTGTCGGGGTTAAAGACTACAAGTTCGAAAAGTAAAGAAATCTGGGGGTGTGAAGTTAGAAACCTCAGACCTCTGTAACCTGCTTGTTATTTCTGCTCCTTATCTCTGAACATAACACACCTGAATCTCTAACTGCGCTGTCAGTGGTTAAGTTGCATTGTGGGTAATGTAGGCACCAGGTTTTGACACGGGAAAAAGAACGTGTGGTTCTGTGGCATCAGTTTTTATCCTTTTTCAAACTGTAAATCTAGCCTCAGAGTTTAGGTTTATATTGTTCTCTGACTCTGTAATCCTCCTGCGACCCCTTGTCGGGGTCTCGACCCCCAGGTTGGGACGCACCGGTCAGGTTTAAGAGACTGCAGTGAAGTTGGACCGGTGTCTACAGCTCTGCTCACCTTTGATTTTCTTATACTTCTTGTACCAGCGGCCGAACTCTTGGCATTTGGCAGTGGAGACGTTGGCATAGTAGGAACTGTTCACTATGGAGGAAATCATACTCTAAGAGAGAGAGAGGGGAGAGATAATTAACAACCAGCATAATATGAAATGGTTACACTCACGCAACAACCACATGGCATGCACACACACACACACACACACACACACACACACACACACACACACAATAGAAACAGACAAACATTAATCATGATTGGAAGCCACCCATGGAAACTCGAGCCAGTGCAGAGAGGGAATCTCCAGCCACACACACATATGCTTGCAATTGATGCTGCGATCAACACCCCCACCAGAGCTCCATTTAAACACACACACTCACACACACACACACATACACACACACACACACACACACACACACACACATAAATCTCACACACAAGAGATTATGGGACCAGGATAGGAAGGTTAAACATGCAGCTGGGGAGTTCACCACGACAGGAGGAGGCAGTGCTTCGTTTTGTGGGGTGGAGCTTGATTCAAATGCAGCAATAATCAATAGTTTATGATTTTCTCTGAATCTCATGAGGGCTGACGTTAGCGTCGTTGCTAAGTAGTTGTCGGATCAGGATGATCTAGTTTCGACGTGGAGTTGTTACCTGCGACAGAGGACACTCTTTGGCCAGAGTGCTTTGGTTCATCTCCTTCAGCAGCTCTTTGAGAGCGTTCCTGACCGTGGCGTGGTTCCACTGTTCACACGGCAGATCCTCCAGCTTTGAGAAACTACAACCAGCCAAAAAACAAACAAAAAACACACACGCCAGGAGTCAGTCGAGGTGCATCCAACGCCTCAGATTTACCCCCGTATCATTCTGCACAATATCAGCTCCGTCCTGTCCTCCGTGCTCCTCCGCGGAGCCTCGTCATGTAGTGACTCTGAGTCTGAATCTGGTTTATATTTATGTTTATTGATTGTACAGTTGTGTTCAATTAAATGGCTTCCATCGTTTCTGTGTGACAAGTAATTAACACAGAAACCCTTTTGGGGAACTGAGTATTATTCCATCATAGTGGAACTTTAAGGCTGTAACCAACAATTATCGTCATCATCATCAATACATTT
>NC_079374.1:3127711-3140211 GCF_021018895.1 Seriola aureovittata | reverse complement strand
TTCAAACAAATCCACACGAGTTACTGGATGTGTTTTTGAAGCAGCTCTTGTATATAGCAATAAAACTAAACAATATGTTACTGGCATAAACAGTAAAACATCTCAACACAACAGTAACTATATACACGGGTCTGTTGTGAATATGTGGAGACCGGCCTGAGCTGACGTTACCTGCCGGGTACCCAAGCTCTAACAAACTACAAGATCCTGTAAAAGACCAGAAGAAGAGGAAAAACACCAGCAGCCAAACCCTGGAAATAACTTCTTTATAAAGCTTTGATAAGTCTTTTATGAACAATTAATGCCTTCAGGAGACGAGACCGGCGCCTGAACTCAAACTACCAACCTCTGACGCTGGGTCAACAGACGACATGTTCTCCAGCAGTGACCCTTTGTGGCCTGTTAGACGTGGCACTGCAACAATGCTCTCTCTCTCTCTCTCTCTCTCTCTCTCTCCTCTCTCTCTCTCTCACTGACCACTGTTAACTGTTCACTGACTAAAGCCGTAAAGTACAGGTCTGCTCCCATCCATTCTATAAAAGCCTTCAGACCCTTATAATTGAAATAAACAATATCTCCCAGTTAATTACTGGGCTAAGCTAATTAAAGAAAGGCCATGGTCCTCGGCGGGCACTTTAAATACACCGCTGGGACACAAGAATGCAGGACACAATTCAAACAGGGAGAAAATAGCTGGGACTCTGTGTAATTTTGGTTGTGGACCGCAGGGGAAAAAATGTATAATTTAAGCCAGAAATTATTCATTTAACATAAACGCTTGTTTTAAAAAACAAAAAGTATTCATTTGAGAGAAGCAGGGGGGGCGTGTGTGTGTGTGTGTGTGTGTGTGTGTGTGTGTGTGTGTGTGTGTGTGTGTGTGTGTGTGTGTGTGTGTGTGTGTGTGTGTGTGTGTTGTGTGTGTGTGTGTGTGTGTGAGAGAGAGAGAGAGTGTGTGTGTTTTGTCTGTGATACTGCACAAAGTGTATGTGAATCTGCAGATACACCCTGGCACGGGTTAAACAGAGTTTACAAGTGCGCGCGTGCCTGCGAGTGAAGAGCGCCCGAGCCGGTTCTCAGAGAGTTTTGTTTGTGTCGAGTTGTGATGTCCCGTTTAGTTTTGCCTTTGAAGCCCCTGGTGTGGTGTTTTTTTCGAGAGGAGTGCATTGATGTGGACTGTTGGCGGGGGGGGGGGGACCAGTGTGGCTCGCTGTTTTCCATACACACTGATGAGACAGACAGAGAGAGACCTCCCCTGATACTTGGCAAAAACATTTGAGGCTAAAAAGTGCTACTAATGGCATTCATCTGCAAACCGTGGCAAACACTCGCCATACAATTTACTGGGCTATTTTAGGCCGTCACTGTAGGATAATGTGCATCTGCGTGTTGTTTATTTTTCTAACTCGCTTTAACAGGCTGTCAATTGCAGCTCTGAATTTTACAACCAAAAAAAAAAAAAATAGGCATAACTGCAACATAATGAGGTCACAAGTATGAGTTAATACGAGGGTTATGTTCATACTGGAAGCAGAAAGAAACCAGTAACAGCTCATTTGCATTACATCTGAGTTTATCAGATTCAAAGCCGCCAGGCAGCTGAACAGCACGGAGGGGTTTCCCTAGGAAACATGAACGTGGTAAATGGCTGATTGGAAGATATTCTTCGTATTATTCTGCTTTAAATAGTGTGGCAGTCAGATGTTCTTCTGAGTCTCAGGTGTTGAGTGATTGGGGATGTGATGCTGATGATATTCGTGTTGGTCGTATTCAAGATGCAGTGGTCAGTGGTAGATGAGCTAGCTAGTTAGCCAGATTGTCTAAACCTGCTTTATTTGGAGGTAAAACAGGAGATAATTGCCAACTGTGTGGGAGAGCTGTTTCCATGCACAGGTGGGAACAAGCTAGGTCAGCGTGTGACGTCTGATGGGTGAAGTTTGAAATAAGTCGAGCTAACCTGACGGTTTATTTTAAACCGGTCTGATTGTCAGGACACTCGTGTTTCTTCTCCCTTTTAAAGCTGCTTCAATAACAACACATCAAACGACGACGGATCGCTTATAGTGACGCACCTACACAGAATTATCACCAGATCCTGCAGCTCCACTCGGCTTTACAGAGCGTCATAGTGAGACTTTACTGTTCACCGTCCACCACCTCAGTCAGAGAGCAGCTGGAGAACACAGTGGAGCATTTAGCAGCTAAAGAGCCAGAGATTTCCTTCAGCGGCTGGTGGAGACCAAACACAGAGCTAAAAGAAGGAGAGGGAACACTGGACTGAGAGTCATCAGGTGACACAGACACTACAAATATTAAACTGTTTACCTACGAGTTCACCATTTCAACTTAGATACGTCGAGTTGTTAACACCTTGTGTTCACTGCCTCTGAATGGAGCTGGAGTGGCATTTGTGAAGTTAAACTGACTGACTTGAGACCAAGAAACCCTTCACAGACAGACAATCCACACACACAGAAATAACACGACTACAACAGACCTACAATAAAAAACATTTACTAGAGTCATAAAACATCTGATAAAGTTTTTAAATCTCTAAAACGATATGAAGGACTCAGTTCACTCCATTTAAAAGGTGCAAAAATATCTGAAACCAGCTCTTACAAGATCAGCGGGGACTTAGGGGATAAATAAGATTAAGTAGTTAGAGGATCGAGTTGTGAAGTTATAAGATTTAATGACAAAAGAGAAAGAACGTGCGACTGATTGAAGCGCTGCAGCTGCTGGATGTGAGTCGGGACTATTGAGGGAAAACAGATCGTGGAGGTCGAGAGTACACGGCCTGCTTCAGGTGGGCTGGAGGCCTGATAAGAGCTGCCGGCCTTGAGGCAGTAAAGGGATTACCTGTGGCGGTGTGTTCATGTGACTGAGAGGACACACAGACACGCACACACACACACACACACACACACACACACACACACACACACACACACACACACACACAGATGGGGGATCTCTGTTGTTCCCTTTTACATGGATGTGAGGCAACGTCCCCACATGGAATATTCTGCACGCTCGAGAGGAGACGGCAGTAAATGACACTGTCCTGCTGCAGATGACTTCCATCTGTGCAACAATAAATTACAGTTTTTCTTTTCCTCTGCTTCATAAACATTCTCACACATACTGTAGCCTCACACACACACACACACACTCACACACACACTCACAATGTATTTTTGTCTTGCGGAGACATTCCTGTCCGGCTCTTTGTTGTGTCTCTAATGAGTTTTACAGGCTGTGTCTGTGTCTTAGTTGTGTTTTTGAAACATTCTTGTGCTTATTACCACTGTGTCGGTGCAGTGTCGGCTCTAAATAGACAACCTCACATCCAGTTTTGTTCCCAGGCCGCCGATTAGAGGGAGAGCCTCCTTCTCGTCTTGACCCCTGAGCTGCAGCGTGTCTCGCTCTGAGTCAGTCCTGCCACAGTTTACACAGTGAGAGACACTCGGTGGTTGGAAAATCATGACTATTAATAATGGCCCCTGATGAAAGTGTCGTCATGCTAAAGAAAAGAAGCAGCTTGACCTCAGACGTTTAGCTTTTTTTAGATGACGGTATAGTAACAGGGTTTAAAGACTAGACCTTCTGTTTCGAGCTGTAGGACGATGTCTCATTGTTTTTATTGAGTGCACATTTTTCTGTGCTGTCACAAACTGTTGTGTCCACTACTGTGACGTGGACTTTAGCCGCAGTGACTTCCTCTGCTTCCACCGCTGCTCCAGCGAGCTGTCTGCTTCTTATTCTGTTTTCTATCCTTCCAATTTCAATTTATCAAACGATCGCCGCCACCGAAAACACGTCATTTGAGGATCAAGGCTTTCATCTCTGCCCATGAGGTGAGTTCAAACTTAATGTTACAGCATTTAATTCATGACAAAGATATTAAGCAAACGAGTGTCCAAGCACAGATTTAAAGAAAAGTTAGACATTATTTTAATGAGAGCTAAATGAGACCATTGCTGGAGCCAGAAGCAGGCTAGCTTAGCTTAGCATAAAGACTGGAAACTGGGGGGTCAACACGTAGCCTGGATCTGTCAGAAGTGAACTAAACCCGCTTCTACCTCCTCTAAAGGTCACTAATTAACACGTTAGCAACACAAGAAGGAATAATAGTTTTTGTACAGATTAAACAAACCAGATATAACTTTAGTTATTGAGCTTTAAGTGTGTTGGTAGGTAAGTTTTGTCACCTCTGGACAGGAGAGAGAGGAGAGAGTGGCATCGAGCTTCTCACCTACATCTAACTCTTTTCTTTTTAACTCTTTAAGGATGCAGCTTCATTAGCACAGAGTAACGTGCAGCTTTAGAGATGATGAGCCTGTAGCTCACTATGATTAAAGGACACGTCTCCCATTGTGCATGTGTACTCTCAGCGCTTTGCATTAGGTCTCTGTCCCTGCCCGACACTTTAAATCCTGATTCGAAGATAAACTTCATCCCTGTAGTTTTGAACTGACATCATGTTTTATCAGTTGGTGGTGAGCGTGCGTTCATATGTTTGTTTACTTATGTTTGAATTAAAGGAATGCTTTGGCTTGAAATCCTGAAGGATTCATTTAAAATCTCTTTCAGATGCGGAAGCCGTGGTGCGACGGCGCTCGTGGCGTCTCCGACTGACCGTGGGCTTGTGCGGCCGAGCTGTGGGAGTAGCCGAGGGCCAGCAGCGCCGTCTCCACCAGCTGAGAGAAGAGGATATCCTTCCTGACCAGGACGAACTCCGCGTGCTCCTCTCTTCCCTCACATCCGTCCGTCTGAATCCCTCCGTCCGACTGCTCCACCACACAGAAGACGGGAATCATCAGACCTGTCGAGGAGAAGGAGAAAAACAACAGGAAGATTCTTTTAATATCTGGCTTTTATTGTCCGTGATCACAACACAGTTTATCCCTCACAGACAGCAGACATGTGGATTGTATTTATTGCGGGTTTGGTCTGTAATCACTTCAACCTTTCTGTTTTACACTGTTGAATATTGCAACACCTGAAATTCTCAACATGCTACAATCAACCAAGGATGTAAAACAAATGATATGCATTCCTGAGTCGACTGTAACAGTGTTGTTCACTGTCCACTCGACGTTTCCAGGCATTTTACCTAACAGTCTATTAGATAGGCCGCCGTGACAATGGCTCCCCTGACAGATATGCAAAGTCTATACAAATACACAGAACACCTACACTGAGAGCAGCTGCTACTTTCATTAATGGCTTTTCAACAACCAACAAAACTGTGAATGTTGAGTTTAAAAACTAAAGCAACGCTAAATATTAGTGTTCATGAAGTTGATACAGAGGAAAAATAAATGTCTTTAATTAACACGATAGTGTGAGTCCTTCCTTCAGTATGCAAATTCAGTCCAGGGGAAAACCAAACCACTTTAACAGTGTGTGTGAAACCAACTTGCAGCACGCACACACACACACACACACACACACACACACACACACACGCTCTGTATCAAGGATTAACAGAAACCTAATTCAAGTAAATCCGGGGAAGATTTGAACCTTTGCGTTTGGACACGTGGCTCCGCCCCGCTGCCTCGTCAGGTTGCAGCTTCTCATGTGGTCGTCTAACCTGAACGCCGCCGCCGCCGCCACCACCTTCACAACGGCTCACAGGAGCATGTTGTGTCTGAATGTGACTGAATCCATCACAGGAATGATTCATGTCGCGCTCATTTATCTGATCGGCCGCCACTTCGGCTAATGTTCGGTTCTGTTCAGGCAGCTACGGCCAGTGAAAGGAAACAGCTGACAGTTGGTAGGAGAGAACTCTACATCCTGTCTCACTGTACATTCGATCACCAGGGTTAATTATATAAGTCGATAGATCAGGTTCTGCTGTAGGGTAACTAGTTCCTATGACGTGTCTAATGTTCTTCTGTGGGATATTGATTAAAAAAAAAAAAACCTGTTCACGCGGTCCCTCCTGGAGGACATTCATGGCGTTGAGTTCCTCCGTTCACATGAGAAGTGACAGACATAGTCGCGTCAGGAAAGAAAAAATAGATCTTGAGGGAGAAGTTCAGACTCTGACCTCAGCCGACCGCGTTGTGAAGTGGGTGTGAATGTCAGATTGTTGATTTTGGACGGTTACAGTTCTCCGCTTTACATCTCTGCTTCCTTGTGTCACCTTGACGTGCTTTTATTGCTTATTTATTAGGATCCCTGTCAGCTCTGTGTTGCCAATGTTGACAGGCACTTGTTCCCTCTCGGTATCTGTTTACACTGAGTGTCCAGGTCCAACATTTCCATCCCTTTGGCTCCCGACACTAATATCAATCCTTCCTCCAATATCAGCCTTTTTCCTAAAAGGCTTTTGGTTTTGGGCCACGTGTCAACTGGCAATTAATTAAAGCTCTCTGAAGAAATGATGGACTGTGAGCATTAGGCAGCGTCCCAGCACTAATAATACAGGGCACGGCAATGTGTTTTACCGCATGGATACCTCACAACACTACACACACACACACACACGTACATATGCCTCCTTTTCCTCAACACGCACACACATGCTGCTCCATACAAACACCCCTCCCTCCCTCCCCCTCCACACACACACACACACACACACACACACAGATCCATCCCACCCGTTGTTTTAATCAGTCAATTCCTATATTTCTATTTCCTCCTCATTAATCACTCTGCTCCCAGTCCTCCAGGCTCTCATGGAGTGAATTACACACTGGAGCACCGTGCCAATTCAAGTAAGTGAATTTCCCCCAACAGGGAAATATAACTGTCAACACAGAGCAGCTCCCTCCGACCAGCACTCTCTCTCTCCCTCTCCCCGGCTCTATCTCGCTCTATCCTCTGTCTCCACCTCGGTCTGTCTTCTCTTATATCCAGTGTCCTGTGATTTGCCCGCCGACTGTGTGATCTGGTTTGGATGATGTGATGTTGCCTCAAACCTCTAATCCCTCTAATATGTATTGGGATGAGTGAACGGGGATATTAAAATAAGCTATGTGTGTGTGTGTGTGTGTGTGTGTGTGTGTGTGTGTGTGTGTGTGTGTATAGAGTGTAAGTGAGTGTGTGTTTTGGCAGCATTTCTTGGGTGTGAGTGTCACAGCGTAGACATTTGTGACTGTGGACATATGGTGTGTGTGTGTGAGTATGTAAATCTGTGCGTGCGTGTGTGTGTGTGTGTGGCGGCGCCCTCCTCGTGGCAGCGGTGTGGTTTGGAGGAGACACGTCGAGTTTCCTGTCTTCAAAGACAACCCGTCATTATTACAGGCCAACCACCCGTTCAGCACAGGAAACCCCTTCCTCCGTCCTCCTTCCTCCCTCGGCCCCTCCCTCCATCCCTCGTCACTTTTCTCTCACAAGCGTTTTTCTTTTTCCTCTTTTTCTTCTTTTTTTTTTTTTACATTTAAACACTCATTCATTCTCTCACATTGACACATTGATTCCTCCTCTCTTCTCGTTGATTTGTTAGCCTCTTTAAAACCAGACACAAGTCCATCTTTACAAACTTAATCTGTGCAGCCCACAGTAATGTTTTTTTATTCTTCCAGAAAACACCCTGAAATATAAATGTTCCATCCAGTGTAAAGGTCTGTGTCCATGTGTAGTGTGATTATAGATCAGCTCTAGCTTCTATATTAATACTGTGAAAGTATCAAAGCCTCAGTCCACAGAGAAATGCACACAGCCTGTATTCAGAAACTGAGCCTTAAAACCAGCCGTCAGGACTTCTGGAACTTTGTGATGTCACAACAAAGCAGTCACCAAGCCCCGCCCACCTGGACCCACCATCCAAACCTTGCAGGATTTGGTTTCTCTGAGTGTTTCTACCTGAAATCTGAGATATTTTTATTGGATAAGATAAGAAAACAGTCAGCCAATCAGAAGAGAGGCTCAGAGCCTCCTCTCTTCTGATTGGCTCACTGACCTGTTGTTACTAGAGCTGCAGAGAGAAGCCTGAGAGAGGAGATGTAAAACTACACTGAGATGGTTTTTGGTTCTTAAAACCACCAATATATCTTCTTATGGATCAACACTTCAAAATAAAACACAGAAGAAGAAGAAAATATGGAGCTTTAAAATATGAATTTTAAGAAAAATTTGTATCAAATCCTCCAGAGAGTATCTAGAATATTTCTGTTTGATGTGATTCTTGTGTTTGAATTTTTCATTTAATGTAAAAAAGTAAAAATCAGAACTCTGTTTATGATGAGAAATTAAAGGAAAACAGAAGCAGAAATCAAGAGTTTAAGACATTTCTGCAAACACATGGCAACACAAACACCCAGAGGGATAAAAGCACACACACATGCACACATGCACATAAACAAGAAACTTTCACAATGAATGCAGGGATCGATAACCCAGAGTGAGTTGTATAAATCTTGTTTATATGGAGCAATCTCCTTTATTTGGTAAGCCTATATTATACAGTTCCCCCCTGACTTATAGATTAACAGTGTAGAAACAGCTCGGGGGGGTTCTGCCTGCAGCGCTGCCACGCTACGACACAGCGAGCGCCCCGAGCCAAACCCCAATCACAGCCAGGATGTGGCTCGTTACAAACGCTGCCTCTGGGTTCAGTACGTAAGAGCTCGATAAACCTCCGACACCTGGGAGGAACGGCAAGAGCGTGTAGATGTGTTGACATCCAAAAGAAATCCAACACTCCTGTAATCTGTGCACTTTGAAAAATAATTATTATCTTGTCGATTTCTTAAGTGGAAGGCTTTTTTATTATTATTATTTTTTAGCCATCAGCCATATTTTAAGAGGAAGTATCTTTAACTTTTCATCAATCAAGTTTTTATGCAAATTTTCAGAAAAATTTGGCAAAACAAAATGCAAATGAATGTGCGTCTGTATCGGCTGCTGTCATGTGACTGTTGGGAGTTCAGTGCATCATCGAGAGAAACAGTTCATGGCACTTGTTCTTTAGTCCAGCGCCTGTTTGTTTCATGTGTTGCTGAGAGGAAGGCTGAAGTCTCCTCATCAGATCTGATGTGTTTTGTTCCTTCAGCGGACGTTTAAGTCGCGTGCTTCACGTTCACTGAGTCTGTTTCTGCTGCATTTGATGCGTTTTTTTATCACTACATCAACTTTAAGGTTTTTGCACTGATTAAAAATGTGCACAAGAAATGATCCAGTCCACGTATTAACACCTCTGATAGCGTTGCTTACCTCCCAGGGGTCTCGGCGGCGCTCCGTTGTGGCGTATGCGCGGCCCTGTTGGGCTGCCGTTGAGCTCCAGCCGGCCCTTCTTCCCCGGCGGCGGGAGGCTGAGGCTGAGGCTGAGGTCCGGGCTGCCTCCCCTCCGCTCAGGACTGTCCTGGGTGATGGGACTCTCCCCTCCTCGCTCCATCCTCCTCCAGACCCCCAGAGGAGCTCCAGCCAGAGAGAACGAGTCTGGAGAAATTGAGACAGGGACACAAGCCGTCAGTGTTTGTGCGATTCAAAATAAACTGTCGGCTGCTGTAAATGCTCACCAGCACCAAACGTGTATTCATCCGTGGCTGAAAATAGTCCCAAAAATAAGCACTGTTTACTCCTGCTTCACTAACATTTGCCAGAAACTATAGTGCCCAGTTGTTTAAGGACATAATTAACCCTTTTAAATAAAATGCAACTTTATATTTTAAAGGTTTGTGTCTTCAGTAACCAACAGGCTCGTATCTGAGAGCCGCAGATGGCGAGGGGAGGTCGGAAAGTGTTGAGCGCACAGGAGAATGTTTTTGGTCTTTTCCATGGAGTTTGTTGACAGTAAGAAAAATATAAAATAGCAGCAGCTTTATCCTTTAAGTGGAAGAGAGAGAAACAAGTGGTGAGGCTTCAGTAGAGAGGGAAAAAAGATGAAGAGACAGACGTTCATCGGTGTCTGGAGCGACTGTAAACTCAGCAACAACAACGTAGGAGCCTTGTGTGTGTGTGTGTGTGTGTGTGTGTGTGTGTGATATGTGTGAATACATATAGATGGGCACAACCCCCAACATGTACACACACAGAGTGTGAGCCTCGTGGGTGAGTCGTCGTCCCCTGATAAGGAAGCATCAGCCAAAAGTCTAATACAGGGTAATGCCATTAGAAACGCTGCCAGGAGCGACAGGGGACGCACGCCAAAGTATCAAAGAGCAGCCAGCTCGCTCAGGCCAAATGGACTGCTTTTATTTACATACGAGCCCCTGGACAATATCTGCCAGCATGTGTGACCCTCGCTACACACAGAGAGAGAGAGAGAGAGAGAGATTAGAAACTGTCCGTGGAAAAACAGAGAGAGGAGAGAGCGAGCACGGGAGGTTTTACTATTAGAGGATGGAAATCAAGTTAGTGACCAGATCTGTGGAAAAACAGCGAGGGTCTCTGAGCCGAGTGTCAGCGGCCAACAAGGCAGCAGAACAAATGAGGGAGAATCCGTGGTTATTGTTTGAGTGTGGCATATTCCACAGCGCTTGATTAGAAACTTCACCCCCCCCCCTCCTTCCTCCCACCACCCCTCCCTCACTTTTTAATATTTCTGCAGCTTTTATTGCTGCAGCTGTCGTAACCCACACAATGTCTTGTGTGGTGATGTCTCTCCATCTTCCTCCTCCTCTTTCTTTTTCTCTTTCCTTCTCGCCTCTCCTCTACCTTCTGCTCTCGTTCTTACACAACAACAACAACAACAACAACAGCCTGAAAAACACCATCCACCACAAACACAACTCAATCTGAGAAGTATTAAGAGCTCGGGCAAAATTTCAAAATGAATAATAAATTAAAAACATTAGCTTTGGCGTGATTAAAATGTGCGGGAGGCGAAGGCCCAGAAAAATGCAAGTGGCAGAGTTTAATAAAAGTGGCTTCAAAAAGAAAAAAGAAAAAGAAAACAAGTTGAAAGAGTTACACTGAGGGGAAAGCAATGGGTTTAAATGTGAGTACAGTGGAAGCTATAATTCACAGTGTGAGGCTCGCTGAGGAAAAGGGAGGCTCTGCAAATAAATCTAACCGCTAACAATGTTGTAGCTACAATAAAGAACAACCGAATATAATAGAACATTGAGAGAAATTCACTGGCTGTTGTCGGCTGCAATTTACAGCCGGTGCGCTGCTCCTCAGAAGAGTTTCTGTACGTGGACGTGAACGTCTGACACTCTTCAATTTTTCACGTCTTGTTAAAAAATTATCCTCCAAAGAATCTTGTCTTTATCACCGACAAGTCCCGTCCCGTTGTGTCGCCCCCCCCCCCCTGATCCCTATCTGACCTGCCCTCGCCGACATCTCACCATCTGACCTAGAACACACACACACACTCACACACACACTCACACACACACACACACACACTATAACAGATACTCACAAGTTCCCAGCGTCATCTAATCTCCCAACACATCCTGCTTCAATTACGTTTCATTTGGTTTTTAACCCGAGATGAAGAATGTTATCGTGCCGTGCATTTTTTATTTTTTATTTTTTCACCTAGTGCCATCCCACAGATAAGATGTCCCACATCAGCAACAGCAAATATTACCACATCCAATCGTTACCAGGTCATGTGCGGTCAGATGAAGTGCTGAATGAAGAAGGAGTGTGTTTCCACCGTTACAAAGTCAGTAACACTTTACTTTAAGTTCCCCTATTCAGCATGTGTGAGCTTTATATAAACACGCAGGCAGTTGTGAGCAGATCTAAGTGTTTGGCTCCTGTGGGCGCCCGGAGGTCGAGGCTGCACATAATGAAATCCCAAAGACTTAATATTAGTTTTCAGTTGCAATAATTGACAAATACTGCACCTCAAAAAACCTCAACAGGCAACATGAGGTGCTTCATTCACACACATAAAAGTCTAAAAACACAAACACAGCGGAAACAGAGCTGAAACACACCAAGATTAATGGCAAACAGCACGTTCTCACTCCCGAGTCGTCACATTCAGACACAAAGGCTCAAATTAGGCCAAAAAAATGTCAAAAGGTGCAAGTGCATTTATCATCTATACACTTATACTCTGGTTGTTCACAAGTGTAAAGGCTTCTGGAATAAAAACAAACTTCCGTCTCTTTGTTTGACGTGCAGACGATGTCAAACTCATTTTTATTTTTGCTTACAACTAAATTATAGTGTATTAAATAAAGTTTATTAAATGCTTCTGATGCCAAATTACAAATAGGGACTTCAAGTTAAGTGCTGCAGTAAAGTTTTAGGAAGTGTTTGCAGGTGATACAGAAGTAGTAGCATCAGAAACCTTTGACTTGAATAAAGGTTTGCGGTTCCGTCTCTGCATCAGGGTTTAGTTAACGTGCACGTGAGGAGTGACATGTTGACATGCTGTAGTACTCTGGTGCAAGTTCAGTTTGATGGCAGGTGAAGTTGATTTGAGAATTTCTGCTTCAGACTACGTTTCATCAATTTGTCAGTCGTCAGAAATTTAACCAGAGACTCTTTTGATTGATCGAGGATTTTCTGCTTTTCTGTGTCTGATGTGACGGTGACCTGAACATCGTGTTGTTAGACTGCTGGTCGGACCAAAC